>NW_026986653.1:32500-39533 GCF_031307605.1 Tribolium castaneum | reverse complement strand
TTAAGCCTAAGCGTTTATTTTTCAAACATCACTCACCATCGGTTAAGTAAAATGATGGTATGTATAAATGTGTATTTGTATGTACAGTAGCGTATTAATTTTGTTGTTGGTTGTTTCGAGTTTATTTATTATTATGGTTTGTATGTATAAAGTTTTTAGTCTTGTACATAAAGTACAGACGAATAGACAGCCCTTTTATTATTAATAAACTCCAACCATTTACAAATTAAATTACAACTACAACATCTCTTTTACACATTAATTATACACCATCTTTATTTTCTTTTTCCGAAGCGAATACGATGAAGAAAATACGCAAAGACTGGCTTACAAAACCGTAAGCCTAAGCGTTTATTTTTCAAACATCACTCACCATCGGTTAAGTAAAATGATGGTATGTATAAATGTGTATTTGTATGTACAGTAGCGTATTAATTTTGTTGTTGGTTGTTTCGAGTTTATTTATTATTATGGTTTGTATGTATAAAGTTTTAGTCGTGTACATAAAGTACGATCGTATTGGCAGACACCATTATTATTCATTCATTCATTCTTGTTTGTTATTATAAATAACTCCAACCATATACAAATACTACAACAACAACAACATCTCTTGCACATTAATTATACACCACCACTGTGTATTAGTACTTTTTTTCGAAGCGAATACGATGATGGAAATACGCTAAGACCGGCACTGCGAAAGCAATAATAAAACATTAGCACATAACCATCTTTCGACAATATTGATTCGTGTTAATGTTCGAAAAAATTCTTTGAAAACGTCGTTTACGGCACGTTTACAATCGATTTATAAAATAAATCGAAAAACGTAACAACAGATCCGCTTAATGCAAGACGACCCGTTGTTGCTTTTCCGTTCGACGCATAATAAAGAATTTTGTATGAGAATTGATCATCATACGAATAGTGTATGTATGTGTGTTTTTTGTTGATCAGCACAGACAAAATGTGTGTGTATGTGTGACAACTAAACAACAACATTTACACGTTAATGATCCTTCCGCAGGTTCACCTACGGAAACCTTGTTACGACTTTTACTTCCTCTAAATGATCAAGTTTGGTCATCTTCCCAGCAACATCGGCAACGTCGAAACGCCACCGCGCACCGGTCCGAAGACCTCACTAAATCATTCAATCGGTAGTAGCGACGGGCGGTGTGTACAAAGGGCAGGGACGTAATCCAACGCGAGCTTATGACTCGCGCTTACTGGGAATTCCTCGTTCATGGGGAACAATTGCAAGCCCCAATCCCTAGCACGAAGGAGGTTCAGCGGGTTACCCGGACCGCTCGGTCAGGGAGGACACGCTGATTCCTTCAGTGTAGCGCGCGTGCGGCCCAGAACATCTAAGGGCATCACAGACCTGTTATTGCTCAATCTCGTGCGGCTAGAAGCGCCTGTCCCTCTAAGAAGAATTGTTTGTACGCCGACAGTAAAAACCGCACATAGAGACCGGGCGAACCCGGCTCCAGCCGGCATTTGGGATGTCGAAATACGCCTATTTAGCAGGCTAGAGTCTCGTTCGTTATCGGAATTAACCAGACAAATCGCTCCACCAACTAAGAACGGCCATGCACCACCACCCACCGAATCAAGAAAGAGCTCTCAATCTGTCAATCCTTCGGTGTCCGGGCCTGGTGAGGTTTCCCGTGTTGAGTCAAATTAAGCCGCAGGCTCCACTCCTGGTGGTGCCCTTCCGTCAATTCCTTTAAGTTTCAGCTTTGCAACCATACTTCCCCCCGGAACCCAAAAGCTTTGGTTTCCCGGAAGCTGCCCGCCGAGTCATCGGAGGAACGTCGGCGGATCGCTAGCTGGCATCGTTTATGGTTAGAACTAGGGCGGTATCTGATCGCCTTCGAACCTCTAACTTTCGTTCTTGATCAATGAAAGCGTTTTTGGCAAATGCTTTCGCTTCTGTCCGTCTTGCGACGATCCAAGAATTTCACCTCTAACGTCGCAATACGAATGCCCCCATCCGTTCCTATTAATCATTACCTCGGGGTTCCGAAAACCAACAAAATAGAACCGAGGTCCTATTCCATTATTCCATGCACACAGTATTCAGGCGAAGTTTTAGCCTGCTTTAAGCACTCTAATTTGTTCAAAGTAAACGTGCCGGCCCACCTCGACACTCAATGAAGAGCACCGCGGCGGGATGAGTTGGGCCGCCCTCTCGAGCTAAGCCCACCGGCAGGACGTCCCGCGAAACGCCAGTTAACACCGCGAACGATGAACCGGCGGCGCGGGACACAAATTCGACTACGAGCTTTTTACCGCAACAACTTTAATATACGCTATTGGAGCTGGAATTACCGCGGCTGCTGGCACCAGACTTGCCCTCCAATTGATCCTCGTTAAAGGGTTTAGAGTGTACTCATTCCGATTACGGGGCCTCGGATGAGTCCCGTATCGTTATTTTTCGTCACTACCTCCCCGTGCCGGGAGTGGGTAATTTGCGCGCCTGCTGCCTTCCTTGGATGTGGTAGCCGTTTCTCAGGCTCCTCTCCGGAATCGAACCCTGATTCCCCGTTACCCGTTACAACCATGGTAGGCGCAGAACCTACCATCGACAGTTGATAAGGCAGACATTTGAAAGATGCGTCGCCGGTGCGAGACCGTGCGATCAGCGTAAAGTTATTCAGATTCACCAAGTTGTACGATGACGGCGAAACCGCCACCGATTGGTTTTGATCTAATAAAAGCGCTCCTTCCGTCTCCGGTCGGAGCTCTGTTTGCATGTATTAGCTCTAGAATTACCACAGTTATCCAAGTAAATGTGGGTACGATCTAAGGAACCATAACTGATTTAATGAGCCTTTCGCGGTTTCACCTTAATTTGGCTTGTACTGAGACATGCATGGCTTAATCTTTGAGACAAGCATATGACTACTGGCAGGATCAACCAGGGAACTGTGTTTTTGTGTTTTTTGAGACAGACGAGAGAATAAAATACTCATCATCATCGTTTATAAAGATGAAGAATATGCGCGTTTGTGCGAAACAATCTAACATATAAGAAAGTAACGCCACGCTGTTTCTTCTTTTCTTCGTACGATATAGAGATAAATGTATCGTCATCATCGTCGTCGTAGTCGTTAAACACCACAACACATATATCGGTCAATAAAGGCATAATAATAATATTTATAATATTATTTTTTACCTTTGCCGATTTAAAAGTTCAAACATTCTCTTCACTCTTCGCAAGATTGAATGCGACGTGAATTTATGAAATTCTTTCGAATCCATAAACGTTACGAATATTATATAAATATTCTCGCTCGGATATTAGAGAGTTGACGCATTTATTATTTTTGTTTGTTTAAATCACAAACATTTGTTAGTCCAACAAAGTTTGATTGCATAAGGACCGCCAACGTAAGAGAATACGTTTTGCCGCATCCGCAATCTCGCTGTGGGGAACTGGGCGAGCCACAAAATCACAAAATAAAGCAATCTCGCAAGCAAAGCCCTATTCGAATTCGATAGCGGAAATGTGCGATAAACGTCGATAAATTGGAAGCAAATGCAGAACGTATACATAATCGGTCGTTTTGTCGTCGTCATTTATGATAAACTTCGACTAAACCGTTACAACCGTTCATATCGCCTCACTCAACGCATCGACACACACCACTACCATATGTATACCAGCGCGACACCGATCGAGGCAGCCGCTCGGTATTGGATGTGCGCACCGCTCCACTGACATAGCTCCACAGGCGACGTCTACCGAAGCGCACAGCTCTATAACTATAAGGCATACACACAAAAGGGAGAAAATATTTTAAATATTGATAATATTAAAAAGTCATATTTTATATTTAAACCATTATAAAATTTAATTATAAAAACGTTTGTTTTAAAAAAAATAATTAATTTAATAAAAACAAAATTATTTTAAGCGCCGTACTTCGTAAACGTCGTACTTCGTTCGTCGTATGTGCAAAGTCAAATGAATGCTGTAGTTAGTCGCAGTTGGAACGTCTGAATGTCGTACAACGTAACAATAATTTTGAGTGCCCTAATGTGTAGACGTCGTACTTCGCGAACGTCGCACTTCGTAAACGACGTACTTCGTGAACGTCGCACTTCGTAAACGACGTACTTCGTGAACGTCGCACTTCGTAAACGACGTACTTCGTAAACGTCGCACTTCGTAAACGACGTACTTCGTGAACGTCGTACTTCGTAAAGGTTATGCAATATTAATACACATTTGGTGTATTGCAAGTTGCATTTTAATAAATATTATGCATTTTTATGTTTTAATTTAATATCTAGGCCAAAATACTATGTTATTTAATTGTAAATGTGTACGTTTATTTATAGATACGTAATTTACATAAAAATTTGTTTTTTTTTTTATTATATGCAAACTACAAATAAAACATTTAATATTTTTCAAACGTCGTACTTCGTGTAAGTTATGCAATATTGATACAAATTTAGTGTATTGCGGGTCGCAATAATATTAATTTATATCTTGAACGTTGTACTTCGTGAAGGTTATGCAACATCAGTACACATTAAGTGTATTGCAGGTTGCATTATTATTAATTTATGTTTTCTCACTTTTTACTTCATATAAAAAAAAATTTTATATTTTTGGACGTCGTACTTCGTAACAGTTATGCAATATTGATGCACATCTGTTGTGCTGCGGGTTGCATTTTATAAATTTAATGTATTCTTATGATTTACTTTAATGTCTAGGCAAAAAAACACTTTTGATTAGTTGCTGAATGTTTACATTTATTTACAGATACGTAATTTTGCAAAAAAATTTGCTGTTTTTTTATTATATACAACACAAATAAAATTCTTTAATATTCTTGAACGTCGTACTTCGTGTAGGTTATGCAATATTGATACAAATTTAGTGTATTGCGGGTCACAATAATATTAATTTATATTTAAACGTAGTACTTCGTGAAGGTTATGCAAGATCAGTACATATTAAGTGTATTGCAGGTTGCATTATTATTAATTTATGTTTTCTCACTTTTAACCTCAATATAAAAAAAAAATTAATATTTTTGGACGTCGTACTTCGTGAAGGTTATGCAATATTAATGCACATCTAGTGTGCTGCGGGTTGCATTTTATAAATTTAATGTATTTTTATGTTTTACTTTAATATCTAGACAAAAAAAAACAATTTTGATTAGTTGCTAAATGTTTACATTTATTTACAGATACGTAATTTGCAAAAAAATTTGCTGTTTTTTCATTATATACAACACAAATAAAATTCTTTAGTGTTCTTGAACGTCGTACTTCGTGTAGGTTATGCAATTTTAATACACAATTAGTGTATTGTGGGTTGCATTATTATTATTTATTGTTTACGTTTTAATTCATCACTTTGTGAACGTCGTACTTCGTTTGTACTATGAACGCTGCATTTCGTCGCAGTCGGCAGCACGTGCGAATAAACGTCGTACAAGAAAATCACGATTTTGAGTGCCGTACTTCGCAAACGTCGTACTTCGTCTATACTATGTACAAAGTCAAGTGAACGCTAAACCTCGTCGCAGTCGACAGCGCGTGCAAATAAACGTCGTACAAGAAAATCACGATTTTGAGTGCCGTACTTCGCTAACGTCGTACTTCGTCTGTACTATGTACAAAGTCAAATGAACGCTAAACTTCGTCGCAGTCGACAGCAAGTGCAAATAAACGTCGTACAAGAAAATCATGATTTTGAGTGCCGTACTTCGCAAACGTCGTACTTCGTTTGTACTATGTACAAAGCCAAATGAACGCTAAACTTCGTCGCAGTCGACAGCAAGTGCAAATAAACGTCGTACAAGAAAATCATGATTTTGAGTGCCGTACTTCGCAAACGTCGTACTTCGTCTGTACTATGTACAAAGTCAATTGAAGGCTGTACTTCGTCGCAGTCGGAAGCAACTGCAAATAAACGTCTTACAAGAAAATCATGATTTTGAGTGCCGTACTTCGCAAACGTCGTACTTCGTCTGTACTATGTACAAAGTCAATTGAACGCTGTACTTCGTCGCAGTCGGAAGCAACTGCAAATAAACGTCTTACAAGAAAATCATGATTTTGAGTGCCGTACTTCGCAAACGTCGTACTTCGTCTGTACTATGTACAAAGTCAATTGAACGCTGTACTTCGTCGCAGTCGGAAGCAACTGCAAATAAACGTCTTACAAGAAAATCATGATTTTGAGTGCCGTACTTCGCAAACGTCGTACTTCGTCTGTACTATGTACAAAGTCAATTGAACGCTGTACTCCGTCGCAGTCGGCAGCACGTGCAAATAAACGTCGTACAAGAAAATCACGATTTTGAGTGCCGTACTTCGAAAACGTCGTACTTCGTCTGTACTATGTACAAAGTCAAATGAACGCTTAACTTCGTCGCAGTCGACAGCACGTGCAAATAAACGTCGTACAAGAAAATCACGATTTTGAGTGCCGTACTTCGCAAACGTCGTACTTCGTCTGTACTATGTACAAAGTCAAATGAACGCTGCATTTCGTCGCAGTCAGAAACAAAGCAAACGTCGTGCAATGAAACAATAATTTTGAGTGCTGCATTTGTGAGCGCCGTACTTCGTTTGTTACTTTATGGTCACATGAACGTCGTATTTCATCACACAGAGCACCATACTTAATGCACTTAAATGAACGTTGTACTTCGTACAAGTTAGGCAATATTAATACACATTTGGTGTATTGCGGGTTGCATTATTAATTTACAAAAATAGCTATGATTTTATATACAACTAAAAATAATTCATAATATTTAAACGTCGTACTTCGTAACAGTAATACAATATTTAAACAAATGTAGTACTTCTTGAATATAGGCAATTTTCATACACGTTTACTGTGAACCAGTTGCGTTACAATTAAAGTATACGTAGTACTTCGTGGTTTTAGGCAACTTTAGCGCGCGTTTTGTGTAATGTTGGTTGCATACCTTTAAACTAAATGATTGTGTCATTACTATTTTACCACATGAGCAATCGTGACTTT
>NW_026986653.1:20000-27500 GCF_031307605.1 Tribolium castaneum | reverse complement strand
CTGTTCGCTCGCCGCTACTAAGGAAATCCTAGTTAGTTTCTTTTCCTCCGCTTAATAATATGCTTAAATTCAGCGGGTAGTCTCACCTGCTCTGAGGTCGCAAATATAAATTTGCCTTTATTTTGTCAGACGATAATTACACGTATTCCGTTTATATGGCTGCCTCCAAACAATTTCAAACATCGATCTGACGTCGTTGCGAGAATGTTGTTGTTGTTAATTATAGTGCATAAAATATGCATATAAACAACTTTAACGTCTCGGACACGACGATCGCTTCGTTCGAAATTTAAGCGTTGTGGCTGCTTTTTAATATCGGACGTGCTACGTCTAAACCAACTTGTACCAACAAACTAATAAGAATGTCAGCCGCTATTGCGTTTTAGGATGCCGCGTTATTTTTTATATTGTTTTTATTGTTGTCTACGTTGCATAATATTTTATTATGACAACCGACAATCAATTAACAATTATAGTAACGCGTCATATTTGCACCCAACACGCTCCGACGTAATTGTCTACACAACATTGTGCGCTGTGTTTAAGACAAAAACCGAGCAGTCTTTGAAATTGACACGACCCTCAGCCAGGAGTGGTCCGGGAACAGTATATCCGAGGACCGCAATGTGCGTTCGAAATGTCGATGTTCATGTGTCCTGCAGTTCACAAGTTGACGCGCAATTAGCTGCGTTCTTCATCGACCCACGAGCCAAGTGATCCACCGTTCAGGGTAATCTTTTCAAACAAATTTAAAATATTATTACATAACGCACCGTTCCACATCGAAATCGTTTCATCATCACACAACAACAAAAATAACTACTTAAGGTTATTACAATTGTGATGTATATGTGAGAAACGGACCAATCGAAAGAAACGTTCGGCGTTATATTTTATAATATTTTATTTAATTAAAGTGGCATTTGTTTCTACTTATCGAAAAGAGTATGCAGTTATAGTTTAAGTTTACATAAAGAATAACCCGATGATATTAACGTTTTATAAATACGTATATATATCTATTAGGTTTTTTTTCTCTATCAACTTTGTCTATAAAACTCTGCTCCTTTTGCGATAAGCATTATGTATATTTATTAAATAGAAAATATGTCGAAAAACCAGACGTTTTCTTCAAACAAACGCCACAGCTACAAACTTAATCACAACAATATTTACCAAACAATACAATTGTAGGGTGTTTTGTGTGATACGTCGTTTGGTGGGCATTCTAAGAACGTCCGTCGACATAAAAACGAATCAAAAGAAAAGCACAGGCAGTGCAAAACGTTCCTTCGTCAGTCGGGCGTATATCATTTAAAACCCACAGAATCTAAAAAAGTTAATAAACTTTTTTATTTAGATTCCTACGGTTCGTCGCGTCGTTAAAGTAAATTATTACTTCGACGCATGCGGAACCCAGGTACCCGAAAACCGTAAGCCTAAGCGTTTTTTTCCAAACATCACTCACTATCGATAAAGTAAATTGATTTTATGTATTTATAAATGTGCGTTTGTATGTATAGTAGTATAGTAGTAGTATATTTTGTTATTGGTTGTTTCGAGCTTTTTATTGTTATAAAACGTTTTTGTAGTCTTGTACATAAAGTACAGACGAATAGACAGCCCCTTTTATTTATTAATAAACTCCAACCATTTACAAATTAAATTACAACTACAACATCTCTTTTACACATTAATTATACACCATCTTTATTTTCTTTTTTCCGAAGCGAATACGATGAAGAAAATACGCAAAGACTGGCTTACAAAACCGTAAGCCTAAGCGTTTATTTTTCAAACATCACTCACCATCGGTTAAGTAAAATGATGGTATGTATAAATGTGTATTTGTATGTACAGTAGCGTATTAATTTTGTTGTTGGTTGTTTCGAGTTTATTTATTATTATGGTTTGTATGTATAAAGTTTTAGTCTTGTACATAAAGTACAGACGAATAGACAGCCCCTTTTATTTATTAATAAACTCCAACCATTTACAAATTAAATTACAACTACAACATCTCTTTTACACATTAATTATACACCATCTTTATTTTCTTTTTTCCGAAGCGAATACGATGAAGAAAATACGCAAAGACTGGCTTACAAAACCGTAAGCCTAAGCGTTTATTTTTCAAACATCACTCACCATCGGTTAAGTAAAATGATGGTATGTATAAATGTGTATTTGTATGTACAGTAGCGTATTAATTTTGTTGTTGGTTGTTTCGAGTTTATTTATTATTATGGTTTGTATGTATAAAGTTTTAGTCGTGTACATAAAGTACGATCGTATTGGCAGACACCATTATTATTCATTCATTCATTCTTGTTTGTTATTATAAATAACTCCAACCATATACAAATACTACAACAACAACAACATCTCTTGCACATTAATTATACACCACCACTGTGTATTAGTACTTTTTTTCGAAGCGAATACGATGATGGAAATACGCTAAGACCGGCACTGCGAAAGCAATAATAAAACATTAGCACATAACCATCTTTCGACAATATTGATTCGTGTTAATGTTCGAAAAAATTCTTTGAAAACGTCGTTTACGGCACGTTTACAATCGATTTATAAAATAAATCGAAAAACGTAACAACAGATCCGCTTAATGCAAGACGACCCGTTGTTGCTTTTCCGTTCGACGCATAATAAAGAATTTTGTATGAGAATTGATCATCATACGAATAGTGTATGTATGTGTGTTTTTTGTTGATCAGCACAGACAAAATGTGTGTGTATGTGTGACAACTAAACAACAACATTTACACGTTAATGATCCTTCCGCAGGTTCACCTACGGAAACCTTGTTACGACTTTTACTTCCTCTAAATGATCAAGTTTGGTCATCTTCCCAGCAACATCGGCAACGTCGAAACGCCACCGCGCACCGGTCCGAAGACCTCACTAAATCATTCAATCGGTAGTAGCGACGGGCGGTGTGTACAAAGGGCAGGGACGTAATCAACGCGAGCTTATGACTCGCGCTTACTGGGAATTCCTCGTTCATGGGGAACAATTGCAAGCCCCAATCCCTAGCACGAAGGAGGTTCAGCGGGTTACCCGGACCGCTCGGTCAGGGAGGACACGCTGATTCCTTCAGTGTAGCGCGCGTGCGGCCCAGAACATCTAAGGGCATCACAGACCTGTTATTGCTCAATCTCGTGCGGCTAGAAGCCGCCTGTCCCTCTAAGAAGAATTGTTTGTACGCCGACAGTAAAAACCGCACATAGAGACCGGGCGAACCCGGCTCCAGCCGGCATTTGGGATGTCGAAATACGCCTATTTAGCAGGCTAGAGTCTCGTTCGTTATCGGAATTAACCAGACAAATCGCTCCACCAACTAAGAACGGCCATGCACCACCACCCACCGAATCAAGAAAGAGCTCTCAATCTGTCAATCCTTCCGGTGTCCGGGCCTGGTGAGGTTTCCCGTGTTGAGTCAAATTAAGCCGCAGGCTCCACTCCTGGTGGTGCCCTTCCGTCAATTCCTTTAAGTTTCAGCTTTGCAACCATACTTCCCCCGGAACCCAAAAGCTTTGGTTTCCCGGAAGCTGCCCGCCGAGTCATCGGAGGAACGTCGGCGGATCGCTAGCTGGCATCGTTTATGGTTAGAACTAGGGCGGTATCTGATCGCCTTCGAACCTCTAACTTTCGTTCTTGATCAATGAAAGCGTTTTTGGCAAATGCTTTCGCTTCTGTCCGTCTTGCGACGATCCAAGAATTTCACCTCTAACGTCGCAATACGAATGCCCCCATCCGTTCCTATTAATCATTACCTCGGGGTTCCGAAAACCAACAAAATAGAACCGAGGTCCTATTCCATTATTCCATGCACACAGTATTCAGGCGAAGTTTTAGCCTGCTTTAAGCACTCTAATTTGTTCAAAGTAAACGTGCCGGCCCACCTCGACACTCAATGAAGAGCACCGCGGCGGGATTGAGTTGGGCCGCCCTCTCGAGCTAAGCCCACCGGCAGGACGTCCCGCGAAACGCCAGTTAACACCGCGAACGATGAACCGGCGGCGCGGGACACAAATTCGACTACGAGCTTTTTAACCGCAACAACTTTAATATACGCTATTGGAGCTGGAATTACCGCGGCTGCTGGCACCAGACTTGCCCTCCAATTGATCCTCGTTAAAGGGTTTAGAGTGTACTCATTCCGATTACGGGGCCTCGGATGAGTCCCGTATCGTTATTTTTCGTCACTACCTCCCCGTGCCGGGAGTGGGTAATTTGCGCGCCTGCTGCCTTCCTTGGATGTGGTAGCCGTTTCTCAGGCTCCCTCTCCGGAATCGAACCCTGATTCCCCGTTACCCGTTACAACCATGGTAGGCGCAGAACCTACCATCGACAGTTGATAAGGCAGACATTTGAAAGATGCGTCGCCGGTGCGAGACCGTGCGATCAGCGTAAAGTTATTCAGATTCACCAAGTTGTACGATGACGGCGAAACCGCCACCGATTGGTTTTGATCTAATAAAAGCGCTCCTTCCGTCTCCGGTCGGAGCTCTGTTTGCATGTATTAGCTCTAGAATTACCACAGTTATCCAAGTAAATGTGGGTACGATCTAAGGAACCATAACTGATTTAATGAGCCTTTCGCGGTTTCACCTTAATTTGGCTTGTACTGAGACATGCATGGCTTAATCTTTGAGACAAGCATATGACTACTGGCAGGATCAACCAGGGAACTGTGTTTTTGTGTTTTTTGAGACAGACGAGAGAATAAAATACTCATCATCATCGTTTATAAAGATGAAGAATATGCGCGTTTGTGCGAAACAATCTAACATATAAGAAAGTAACGCCACGCTGTTTCTTCTTTTCTTCGTACGATATAGAGATAAATGTATCGTCATCATCGTCGTCGTAGTCGTTAAACACCACAACACATATATCGGTCAATAAAGGCATAATAATAATATTTATAATATTATTTTTTACCTTTGCCGATTTAAAAGTTCAAACATTCTCTTCACTCTTCGCAAGATTGAATGCGACGTGAATTTATGAAATTCTTTCGAATCCATAAACGTTACGAATATTATATAAATATTCTCGCTCGGATATTAGAGAGTTGACGCATTTATTATTTTTGTTTGTTTAAATCACAAACATTTGTTAGTCCAACAAAGTTTGATTGCATAAGGACCGCCAACGTAAGAGAATACGTTTTGCCGCATCCGCAATCTCGCTGTGGGGAACTGGGCGAGCCACAAAATCACAAAATAAAGCAATCTCGCAAGCAAAGCCCTATTCGAATTCGATAGCGGAAATGTGCGATAAACGTCGATAAATTGGAAGCAAATGCAGAACGTATACATAATCGGTCGTTTTGTCGTCGTCATTTATGATAAACTTCGACTAAACCGTTACACCGTTCATATCGCCTCACTCAACGCATCGACACACACCACTACCATATGTATACCAGCGCGACACCGATCGAGGCAGCCGCTCGGTATTGGATGTGCGCACCGCTCCACTGACATAGCTCCACAGGCGACGTCTACCGAAGCGCACAGCTCTATAACTATAAGGCATACACACAAAAGGGAGAAAATATTTTAAATATTGATAATATTAAAAAGTCATATTTTATATTTAAACCATTATAAAATTTAATTATAAAAACGTTTGTTTTAAAAAAAATAATTAATTAATAAAAACAAAATTATTTTAAGCGCCGTACTTCGTAAACGTCGTACTTCGTTCGTCGTATGTGCAAAGTCAAATGAATGCTGTAGTTAGTCGCAGTTGGAACGTCTGAATGTCGTACAACGTAACAATAATTTTGAGTGCCCTAATGTGTAGACGTCGTACTTCGCGAACGTCGCACTTCGTAAACGACGTACTTCGTGAACGTCGCACTTCGTAAACGACGTACTTCGTAAACGTCGCACTTCGTAAACGACGTACTTCGTGAACGTCGTACTTCGTAAAGGTTAAGCAATATTAATACACATTTGGTGTATTGCAAGTTGCATTTTAATAAATATTATGCATTTTTATGTTTTAATTTAATATCTAGGCCAAAATACTATGTTTATTTAATTGTTAAATGTGTACGTTTATTTATAGATACGTAATTTACATAAAAATTTGTTTTTTTTTTTATTATATGCAAACTACAAATAAAACATTTAATATTTTCAAACGTCGTACTTCGTGTAAGTTATGCAATATTGATACAAATTTAGTGTATTGCGGGTCGCAATAATATTAATTTATATTTGAACGTTGTACTTCGTGAAGGTTATGCAACATCAGTACACATTAAGTGTATTGCAGGTTGCATTATTATTAATTTATGTTTTCTCACTTTTTACCTTCATATAAAAAAAAATTTAATATTTTTGGACGTCGTACTTCGTAACAGTTATGCAATATTGATGCACATCTGTTGTGCTGCGGGTTGCATTTTATAAATTTAATGTATTCTTATGATTTACTTTAATGTCTAGGCAAAAAAACACTTTTGATTAGTTGCTGAATGTTTACATTTATTTACAGATACGTAATTTGCAAAAAAATTTGCTGTTTTTTTATTATATACAACACAAATAAAATTCTTTAATATTCTTGAACGTCGTACTTCGTGTAGGTTATGCAATATTGATACAAATTTAGTGTATTGCGGGTCACAATAATATTAATTTATATTTAAACGTAGTACTTCGTGAAGGTTATGCAAGATCAGTACATATTAAGTGTATTGCAGGTTGCATTATTATTAATTTATGTTTTCTCACTTTTAACCTCAATATAAAAAAAAATTAATATTTTTGGACGTCGTACTTCGTGAAGGTTATGCAATATTAATGCACATCTAGTGTGCTGCGGGTTGCATTTTATAAATTTAATGTATTTTTATGTTTTACTTTAATATCTAGACAAAAAAAACAATTTTGATTAGTTGCTAAATGTTTACATTTATTTACAGATACGTAATTTGCAAAAAAATTTGCTGTTTTTTCATTATATACAACACAAATAAAATTCTTTAGTGTTCTTGAACGTCGTACTTCGTGTAGGTTATGCAATTTTAATACACAATTAGTGTATTGTGGGTTGCATTATTATTATTTATTGTTTACGTTTTAATTCATCACTTTGTGAACGTCGTACTTCGTTTGTACTATGAACGCTGCATTTCGTCGCAGTCGGCAGCACGTGCGAATAAACGTCGTACAAGAAAATCACGATTTTGAGTGCCGTACTTCGCAAACGTCGTACTTCGTCTATACTATGTACAAAGTCAAGTGAACGCTAAACCTCGTCGCAGTCGACAGCGCGTGCAAATAAACGTCGTACAAGAAAATCACGATTTTGAGTGCCGTACTTCGCTAACGTCGTACTTCGTCTGTACTATGTACAAAGTCAAATGAACGCTAAACTTCGTCGCAGTCGACAGCAAGTGCAAATAAACGTCGTACAAGAAAATCATGATTTTGAGTGCCGTACTTCGCAAACGTCGTA
>NW_026986653.1:5000-15000 GCF_031307605.1 Tribolium castaneum | reverse complement strand
AGTTCGAGCAAGCCGGAGATCTCACCCATTTAAAGTTTGAGAATAGGTTGAGGCCGTTTCGACCCCAATGCCTCTAATCATTCGCTTTACCGGATGAAACTCGTAAGCGACGAGCGCCAGCTATCCTGAGGGAAACTTCGGAGGGAACCAGCTACTAGATGGTTCGATTAGTCTTTCGCCCCTATACCCAGTTCCGACGATCGATTTGCACGTCAGAATCGCTACGGACCTCCATCAGGGTTTCCCCTGACTTCGTCCTGACCAGGCATAGTTCACCATCTTTCGGGTCCCAGCGTGTACGCTCTTGGTGCGCCTCTTCTCGCAATGAGAATGAGACGCCCCGGGAGTGCGGGGCGACAGCCGTAACGGCCGCCCATCTTCCCTTAGTCCGTGCAAGACGAACTTTCACTTTCATTGCGCCTTTAGGTTTAGTCATGTCCCAATGACTCGCGCACATGCTAGACTCCTTGGTCCGTGTTTCAAGACGGGTCCTGAAAGTACCCAAAGCTATAGCGTCGCAGATCGGCGTTTCAACCGAGTCTGTCCGAGAACTCATTGGCGAACAGCCATTCGTAGACAGAACCGACACCAGGTGCGATTACCGTCATAAACGAACGCGCTTGCCAATGGTCGGACGCTAACTGTGTAGCGGCCCGGCGCCATATGCATACCTTCGAGCGAGTCGACCGGGAAACACCGCGGGTTCGTCCGAAACGGCGAACCGTTCGAACGGGCTCCACCGCGGGCCTTAGATCGACACCCAAAGGATCGCGACGTCCTACTGGGGGAGAAGTGCACGCGTTCGACTTCGGTTCGCATAAACAAAAGGCGCGAACGACGCGTACGCCGTTCGTCGCACGATCATTTAGCGCCGCTATCGAGTCACGCTGAATCTCCCCTTTCGACCTTTCGGGTTTCTCAGGTTTACCCCTGAACGGTTTCACGTACTATTGAACTCTCTCTTCAAAGTTCTTTTCAACTTTCCCTCACGGTACTTGTTCGCTATCGGTCTCGTGGTCATATTTAGCCTTAGATGGAGTTTACCACCCACTTAGGGCTGCACTCTCAAGCAACCCGACTCTGAGGAGAGATCCTCCCGTTATCGGCAACGGTCACTACGGGCCTGGCACCCTCTATGGGCTGTGGCCCCGTTCAAGATGGACTTGGACGCGTCGCACAATCTCGGGATGACGGATCCTCCCTAACACCACATTTCCCGGCGTCCGGTTTCGGCCGCGGGATTCAGTGCTGGGCTTTTTCCTGTTCGCTCGCCGCTACTAAGGAAATCCTAGTTAGTTTCTTTTCCTCCGCTTAATAATATGCTTAAATTCAGCGGGTAGTCTCACCTGCTCTGAGGTCGCAAATATAAATTTGCCTTTATTTTGTCAGACGATAATTACACGTATTCCGTTTATATGGCTGCCTCCAAACAATTTCAAACATCGATCTGACGTCGTTGCGAGAATGTTGTTGTTGTTAATTATAGTGCATAAAATATGCATATAAACAACTTTAACGTCTCGGACACGACGATCGCTTCGTTCGAAATTTAAGCGTTGTGGCTGCTTTTTAATATCGGACGTGCTACGTCTAAACCAACTTGTACCAACAAACTAATAAGAATGTCAGCCGCTATTGCGTTTTAGGATGCCGCGTTATTTTTTATATTGTTTTTATTGTTGTCTACGTTGCATAATATTTTATTATGACAACCGACAATCAATTAACAATTATAGTAACGCGTCATATTTGCACCCAACACGCTCCGACGTAATTGTCTACACAACATTGTGCGCTGTGTTTAAGACAAAAACCGAGCAGTCTTTGAAATTGACACGACCCTCAGCCAGGAGTGGTCCGGGAACAGTATATCCGAGGACCGCAATGTGCGTTCGAAATGTCGATGTTCATGTGTCCTGCAGTTCACAAGTTGACGCGCAATTAGCTGCGTTCTTCATCGACCCACGAGCCAAGTGATCCACCGTTCAGGGTAATCTTTTCAAACAAATTTAAAATATTATTACATAACGCACCGTTCCACATCGAAATCGTTTCATCATCACACAACAACAAAAATAACTACTTAAGGTTATTACAATTGTGATGTATATGTGAGAAACGGACCAATCGAAAGAAACGTTCGGCGTTATATTTTATAATATTTTATTTAATTAAAGTGGCATTTGTTTCTACTTATCGAAAAGAGTATGCAGTTATAGTTTAAGTTTACATAAAGAATAACCCGATGATATTAACGTTTTATAAATACGTATATATATCTATTAGGTTTTTTTTCTCTATCAACTTTGTCTATAAAACTCTGCTCCTTTTGCGATAAGCATTATGTATATTTATTAAATAGAAAATATGTCGAAAAACCAGACGTTTTCTTCAAACAAACGCCACAGCTACAAACTTAATCACAACAATATTTACCAAACAATACAATTGTAGGGTGTTTTGTGTGATACGTCGTTTGGTGGGCATTCTAAGAACGTCCGTCGACATAAAAACGAATCAAAAGAAAAGCACAGGCAGTGCAAAACGTTCCTTCGTCAGTCGGGCGTATATCATTTAAAACCCACAGAATCTAAAAAAGTTAATAAACTTTTTTATTTAGATTCCTACGGTTCGTCGCGTCGTTAAAGTAAATTATTACTTCGACGCATGCGGAACCCAGGTACCCGAAAACCGTAAGCCTAAGCGTTTTTTTCCAAACATCACTCACTATCGATAAAGTAAATTGATTTTATGTATTTATAAATGTGCGTTTGTATGTATAGTAGTATAGTAGTAGTATATTTTGTTATTGGTTGTTTCGAGCTTTTTATTGTTATAAAACGTTTTTGTAGTCTTGTACATAAAGTACAGACGAATAGACAGCCCCTTTTATTTATTAATAAACTCCAACCATTTACAAATTAAATTACAACTACAACATCTCTTTTACACATTAATTATACACCATCTTTATTTTCTTTTTTCCGAAGCGAATACGATGAAGAAAATACGCAAAGACTGGCTTACAAAACCGTAAGCCTAAGCGTTTATTTTTCAAACATCACTCACCATCGGTTAAGTAAAATGATGGTATGTATAAATGTGTATTTGTATGTACAGTAGCGTATTAATTTTGTTGTTGGTTGTTTCGAGTTTATTTATTATTATGGTTTGTATGTATAAAGTTTTAGTCTTGTACATAAAGTACAGACGAATAGACAGCCCCTTTTATTTATTAATAAACTCCAACCATTTACAAATTAAATTACAACTACAACATCTCTTTTACACATTAATTATACACCATCTTTATTTTCTTTTTTCCGAAGCGAATACGATGAAGAAAATACGCAAAGACTGGCTTACAAAACCGTAAGCCTAAGCGTTTATTTTTCAAACATCACTCACCATCGGTTAAGTAAAATGATGGTATGTATAAATGTGTATTTGTATGTACAGTAGCGTATTAATTTTGTTGTTGGTTGTTTCGAGTTTATTTATTATTATGGTTTGTATGTATAAAGTTTTAGTCGTGTACATAAAGTACGATCGTATTGGCAGACACCATTATTATTCATTCATTCATTCTTGTTTGTTATTATAAATAACTCCAACCATATACAAATACTACAACAACAACAACATCTCTTGCACATTAATTATACACCACCACTGTGTATTAGTACTTTTTTTCGAAGCGAATACGATGATGGAAATACGCTAAGACCGGCACTGCGAAAGCAATAATAAAACATTAGCACATAACCATCTTTCGACAATATTGATTCGTGTTAATGTTCGAAAAAATTCTTTGAAAACGTCGTTTACGGCACGTTTACAATCGATTTATAAAATAAATCGAAAAACGTAACAACAGATCCGCTTAATGCAAGACGACCCGTTGTTGCTTTTCCGTTCGACGCATAATAAAGAATTTTGTATGAGAATTGATCATCATACGAATAGTGTATGTATGTGTGTTTTTTGTTGATCAGCACAGACAAAATGTGTGTGTATGTGTGACAACTAAACAACAACATTTACACGTTAATGATCCTTCCGCAGGTTCACCTACGGAAACCTTGTTACGACTTTTACTTCCTCTAAATGATCAAGTTTGGTCATCTTCCCAGCAACATCGGCAACGTCGAAACGCCACCGCGCACCGGTCCGAAGACCTCACTAAATCATTCAATCGGTAGTAGCGACGGGCGGTGTGTACAAAGGGCAGGGACGTAATCAACGCGAGCTTATGACTCGCGCTTACTGGGAATTCCTCGTTCATGGGGAACAATTGCAAGCCCCAATCCCTAGCACGAAGGAGGTTCAGCGGGTTACCCGGACCGCTCGGTCAGGGAGGACACGCTGATTCCTTCAGTGTAGCGCGCGTGCGGCCCAGAACATCTAAGGGCATCACAGACCTGTTATTGCTCAATCTCGTGCGGCTAGAAGCCGCCTGTCCCTCTAAGAAGAATTGTTTGTACGCCGACAGTAAAAACCGCACATAGAGACCGGGCGAACCCGGCTCCAGCCGGCATTTGGGATGTCGAAATACGCCTATTTAGCAGGCTAGAGTCTCGTTCGTTATCGGAATTAACCAGACAAATCGCTCCACCAACTAAGAACGGCCATGCACCACCACCCACCGAATCAAGAAAGAGCTCTCAATCTGTCAATCCTTCCGGTGTCCGGGCCTGGTGAGGTTTCCCGTGTTGAGTCAAATTAAGCCGCAGGCTCCACTCCTGGTGGTGCCCTTCCGTCAATTCCTTTAAGTTTCAGCTTTGCAACCATACTTCCCCCGGAACCCAAAAGCTTTGGTTTCCCGGAAGCTGCCCGCCGAGTCATCGGAGGAACGTCGGCGGATCGCTAGCTGGCATCGTTTATGGTTAGAACTAGGGCGGTATCTGATCGCCTTCGAACCTCTAACTTTCGTTCTTGATCAATGAAAGCGTTTTTGGCAAATGCTTTCGCTTCTGTCCGTCTTGCGACGATCCAAGAATTTCACCTCTAACGTCGCAATACGAATGCCCCCATCCGTTCCTATTAATCATTACCTCGGGGTTCCGAAAACCAACAAAATAGAACCGAGGTCCTATTCCATTATTCCATGCACACAGTATTCAGGCGAAGTTTTAGCCTGCTTTAAGCACTCTAATTTGTTCAAAGTAAACGTGCCGGCCCACCTCGACACTCAATGAAGAGCACCGCGGCGGGATTGAGTTGGGCCGCCCTCTCGAGCTAAGCCCACCGGCAGGACGTCCCGCGAAACGCCAGTTAACACCGCGAACGATGAACCGGCGGCGCGGGACACAAATTCGACTACGAGCTTTTTAACCGCAACAACTTTAATATACGCTATTGGAGCTGGAATTACCGCGGCTGCTGGCACCAGACTTGCCCTCCAATTGATCCTCGTTAAAGGGTTTAGAGTGTACTCATTCCGATTACGGGGCCTCGGATGAGTCCCGTATCGTTATTTTTCGTCACTACCTCCCCGTGCCGGGAGTGGGTAATTTGCGCGCCTGCTGCCTTCCTTGGATGTGGTAGCCGTTTCTCAGGCTCCCTCTCCGGAATCGAACCCTGATTCCCCGTTACCCGTTACAACCATGGTAGGCGCAGAACCTACCATCGACAGTTGATAAGGCAGACATTTGAAAGATGCGTCGCCGGTGCGAGACCGTGCGATCAGCGTAAAGTTATTCAGATTCACCAAGTTGTACGATGACGGCGAAACCGCCACCGATTGGTTTTGATCTAATAAAAGCGCTCCTTCCGTCTCCGGTCGGAGCTCTGTTTGCATGTATTAGCTCTAGAATTACCACAGTTATCCAAGTAAATGTGGGTACGATCTAAGGAACCATAACTGATTTAATGAGCCTTTCGCGGTTTCACCTTAATTTGGCTTGTACTGAGACATGCATGGCTTAATCTTTGAGACAAGCATATGACTACTGGCAGGATCAACCAGGGAACTGTGTTTTTGTGTTTTTTGAGACAGACGAGAGAATAAAATACTCATCATCATCGTTTATAAAGATGAAGAATATGCGCGTTTGTGCGAAACAATCTAACATATAAGAAAGTAACGCCACGCTGTTTCTTCTTTTCTTCGTACGATATAGAGATAAATGTATCGTCATCATCGTCGTCGTAGTCGTTAAACACCACAACACATATATCGGTCAATAAAGGCATAATAATAATATTTATAATATTATTTTTTACCTTTGCCGATTTAAAAGTTCAAACATTCTCTTCACTCTTCGCAAGATTGAATGCGACGTGAATTTATGAAATTCTTTCGAATCCATAAACGTTACGAATATTATATAAATATTCTCGCTCGGATATTAGAGAGTTGACGCATTTATTATTTTTGTTTGTTTAAATCACAAACATTTGTTAGTCCAACAAAGTTTGATTGCATAAGGACCGCCAACGTAAGAGAATACGTTTTGCCGCATCCGCAATCTCGCTGTGGGGAACTGGGCGAGCCACAAAATCACAAAATAAAGCAATCTCGCAAGCAAAGCCCTATTCGAATTCGATAGCGGAAATGTGCGATAAACGTCGATAAATTGGAAGCAAATGCAGAACGTATACATAATCGGTCGTTTTGTCGTCGTCATTTATGATAAACTTCGACTAAACCGTTACACCGTTCATATCGCCTCACTCAACGCATCGACACACACCACTACCATATGTATACCAGCGCGACACCGATCGAGGCAGCCGCTCGGTATTGGATGTGCGCACCGCTCCACTGACATAGCTCCACAGGCGACGTCTACCGAAGCGCACAGCTCTATAACTATAAGGCATACACACAAAAGGGAGAAAATATTTTAAATATTGATAATATTAAAAAGTCATATTTTATATTTAAACCATTATAAAATTTAATTATAAAAACGTTTGTTTTAAAAAAAATAATTAATTAATAAAAACAAAATTATTTTAAGCGCCGTACTTCGTAAACGTCGTACTTCGTTCGTCGTATGTGCAAAGTCAAATGAATGCTGTAGTTAGTCGCAGTTGGAACGTCTGAATGTCGTACAACGTAACAATAATTTTGAGTGCCCTAATGTGTAGACGTCGTACTTCGCGAACGTCGCACTTCGTAAACGACGTACTTCGTGAACGTCGCACTTCGTAAACGACGTACTTCGTGAACGTCGCACTTCGTAAACGACGTACTTCGTAAACGTCGCACTTCGTAAACGACGTACTTCGTGAACGTCGTACTTCGTAAAGGTTATGCAATATTAATACACATTTGGTGTATTGCAAGTTGCATTTTAATAAATATTATGCATTTTTATGTTTTAATTTAATATCTAGGCCAAAATACTATGTTTATTTAATTGTTAAATGTGTACGTTTATTTATAGATACGTAATTTACATAAAAATTTGTTTTTTTTTTTTATTATATGCAAACTACAAATAAAACATTTAATATTTTCAAACGTCGTACTTCGTGTAAGTTATGCAATATTGATACAAATTTAGTGTATTGCGGGTCGCAATAATATTAATTTATATTTGAACGTTGTACTTCGTGAAGGTTATGCAACATCAGTACACATTAAGTGTATTGCAGGTTGCATTATTATTAATTTATGTTTTCTCACTTTTTACCTTCATATAAAAAAAAATTTAATATTTTTGGACGTCGTACTTCGTAACAGTTATGCAATATTGATGCACATCTGTTGTGCTGCGGGTTGCATTTTATAAATTTAATGTATTCTTATGATTTACTTTAATGTCTAGGCAAAAAAACACTTTTGATTAGTTGCTGAATGTTTACATTTATTTACAGATACGTAATTTGCAAAAAAATTTGCTGTTTTTTTATTATATACAACACAAATAAAATTCTTTAATATTCTTGAACGTCGTACTTCGTGTAGGTTATGCAATATTGATACAAATTTAGTGTATTGCGGGTCACAATAATATTAATTTATATTTAAACGTAGTACTTCGTGAAGGTTATGCAAGATCAGTACATATTAAGTGTATTGCAGGTTGCATTATTATTAATTTATGTTTTCTCACTTTTAACCTCAATATAAAAAAAAATTAATATTTTTGGACGTCGTACTTCGTGAAGGTTATGCAATATTAATGCACATCTAGTGTGCTGCGGGTTGCATTTTATAAATTTAATGTATTTTTATGTTTTACTTTAATATCTAGACAAAAAAAACAATTTTGATTAGTTGCTAAATGTTTACATTTATTTACAGATACGTAATTTGCAAAAAAATTTGCTGTTTTTTCATTATATACAACACAAATAAAATTCTTTAGTGTTCTTGAACGTCGTACTTCGTGTAGGTTATGCAATTTTAATACACAATTAGTGTATTGTGGGTTGCATTATTATTATTTATTGTTTACGTTTTAATTCATCACTTTGTGAACGTCGTACTTCGTTTGTACTATGAACGCTGCATTTCGTCGCAGTCGGCAGCACGTGCGAATAAACGTCGTACAAGAAAATCACGATTTTGAGTGCCGTACTTCGCAAACGTCGTACTTCGTCTATACTATGTACAAAGTCAAGTGAACGCTAAACCTCGTCGCAGTCGACAGCGCGTGCAAATAAACGTCGTACAAGAAAATCACGATTTTGAGTGCCGTACTTCGCTAACGTCGTACTTCGTCTGTACTATGTACAAAGTCAAATGAACGCTAAACTTCGTCGCAGTCGACAGCAAGTGCAAATAAACGTCGTACAAGAAAATCATGATTTTGAGTGCCGTACTTCGCAAACGTCGTACTTCGTTTGTACTATGTACAAAGCCAAATGAACGCTAAACTTCGTCGCAGTCGACAGCAAGTGCAAATAAACGTCGTACAAGAAAATCATGATTTTGAGTGCCGTACTTCGCAAACGTCGTACTTCGTATCTGTACTATGTACAAAGTCAATTGAAGGCTGTACTTCGTCGCAGTCGGAAGCAACTGCAAATAAACGTCTTACAAGAAAATCATGATTTTGAGTGCCGTACTTCGCAAACGTCGTACTTCGTCTGTACTATGTACAAAGTCAATTGAACGCTGTACTTCGTCGCAGTCGGAAGCAACTGCAAATAAACGTCTTACAAGAAAATCATGATTTTGAGTGCCGTACTTCGCAAACGTCGTACTTCGTCTGTACTATGTACAAAGTCAATTGAACGCTGTACTTCGTCGCAGTCGGAAGCAACTGCAAATAAACGTCTTACAAGAAAATCATGATTTTGAGTGCCGTACTTCGCAAACGTCGTACTTCGTCTGTACTATGTACAAAGTCAATTGAACGCTGTACTCCGTCGCAGTCGGCAGCACGTGCAAATAAACGTCGTACAAGAAAATCACGATTTTGAGTGCCGTACTTCGAAAACGTCGTACTTCGTCTGTACTATGTACAAAGTCAAATGAACGCTTAACTTCGTCGCAGTCGACAGCACGTGCAAATAAACGGTCGTACAAGAAAATCACGATTTTGAGTGCCGTACTTCGCAAACGTCGTACTTCGTCCTGTACTATGTACAAAGTCAAATGAACGCTGCATTTCGTCGCAGTCAGAAACAAAGCAAACGTCGTGCAATGAAACAATAATTTTGAGTGCTGCATTTGTGAGCGCCGTACTTCGTTTGTTACTTTATGGTCACATGAACGTCGTATTTCATCACACAGAGCACCATACTTAATGCACTTAAATGAACGTTGTACTTCGTACAAGTTAGGCAATATTAATACACATTTGGTGTATTGCGGGTTGCATTATTAATTTACAAAAATAGCTATGATTTTATATACAACTAAAAATAATTCATAATATTTAAACGTCGTACTTCGTAACAGTAATACAATATTTAAACAAATGTAGTACTTCTTGAATATAGGCAATTTTCATACACGTTTACTGTGAAACCAGTTGCGTTACAATTAAAGTATACGTAGTACTTCGTGGTTTTAGGCAACTTTAGCGCGCGTTTTGTG
>NW_026986652.1:50000-55080 GCF_031307605.1 Tribolium castaneum | reverse complement strand
TGGATGTGGTAGCCGTTTCTCAGGCTCCCTCTCCGGAATCGAACCCTGATTCCCCGTTACCCGTTACAACCATGGTAGGCGCAGAACCTACCATCGACAGTTGATAAGGCAGACATTTGAAAGATGCGTCGCCGGTGCGAGACCGTGCGATCAGCGTAAAGTTATTCAGATTCACCAAGTTGTACGATGACGGCGAAACCGCCACCGATTGGTTTTGATCTAATAAAAGCGCTCCTTCCGTCTCCGGTCGGAGCTCTGTTTGCATGTATTAGCTCTAGAATTACCACAGTTATCCAAGTAAATGTGGGTACGATCTAAGGAACCATAACTGATTTAATGAGCCTTTCGCGGTTTCACCTTAATTTGGCTTGTACTGAGACATGCATGGCTTAATCTTTGAGACAAGCATATGACTACTGGCAGGATCAACCAGGGAACTGTGTTTTTGTGTTTTTTGAGACAGACGAGAGAATAAAATACTCATCATCATCGTTTATAAAGATGAAGAATATGCGCGTTTGTGCGAAACAATCTAACATATAAGAAAGTAACGCCACGCTGTTTCTTCTTTTCTTCGTACGATATAGAGATAAATGTATCGTCATCATCGTCGTCGTAGTCGTTAAACACCACAACACATATATCGGTCAATAAAGGCATAATAATAATATTTATAATATTATTTTTTACCTTTGCCGATTTAAAAGTTCAAACATTCTCTTCACTCTTCGCAAGATTGAATGCGACGTGAATTTATGAAATTCTTTCGAATCCATAAACGTTACGAATATTATATAAATATTCTCGCTCGGATATTAGAGAGTTGACGCATTTATTATTTTTGTTTGTTTAAATCACAAACATTTGTTAGTTCAACAAAGTTTGATTGCATAAGGACCGCCAACGTAAGAGAATACGTTTTGCCGCATCCGCAATCTCGCTGTGGGGAACTGGGCGAGCCACAAAATCACAAAATAAAGCAATCTCGCAAGCAAAGCCCTATTCGAATTCGATAGCGGAAATGTGCGATAAACGTCGATAAATTGGAAGCAAATGCAGAACGTATACATAATCGGTCGTTTTGTCGTCGTCATTTATGATAAACTTCGACTAAACCGTTACACCGTTCATATCGCCTCACTCAACGCATCGACACACACCACTACCATATGTATACCAGCGCGACACCGATCGAGGCAGCCGCTCGGTATTGGATGTGCGCACCGCTCCACTGACATAGCTCCACAGGCGACGTCTACCGAAGCGCACAGCTCTATAACTATAAGGCATACACACAAAAGGGAGAAAATATTTTAAATATTGATAATATTAAAAAGTCATATTTTATATTTAAACCATTATAAAATTTAATTATAAAAACGTTTGTTTTAAAAAAAAATAATTAATTAATAAAAACAAAATTATTTTAAGCGCCGTACTTCGTAAACGTCGTACTTCGTTCGTCGTATGTGCAAAGTCAAATGAATGCTGTAGTTAGTCGCAGTTGGAACGTCTGAATGTCGTACAACGTAACAATAATTTTGAGTGCCCTAATGTGTAGACGTCGTACTTCGCGAACGTCGCACTTCGTAAACGACGTACTTCGTGAACGTCGCACTTCGTAAACGACGTACTTCGTGAACGTCGCACTTCGTAAACGTCGCACTTCGTAAACGACGTACTTCGTGAAACGTCGTACTTCGTAAAGGTTATGCAATATTAATACACATTTGGTGTATTGCAAGTTGCATTTTAATAAATATTATGCATTTTTATGTTTTAATTTATATCTAGGCCAAAATACTATGTTTATTTAATTGTTAAATGTGTACGTTTATTTATAGATACGTAATTTACATAAAAATTTGTTTTTTTTTTTATTATATGCAAACTACAAATAAAACATTTAATATTTTCAAACGTCGTACTTCGTGTAAGTTATGCAATATTGATACAAATTTAGTGTATTGCGGGTCGCAATAATATTAATTTATATTTGAACGTAGTACTTCGTGAAGGTTATGCAACATCAGTACACATTAAGTGTATTGCAGGTTGCATTATTATTAATTTATGTTTTCTCACTTTTTACCTTCATATAAAAAAAAATTTAATATTTTTGGACGTCGTACTTCGTAACAGTTATGCAATATTGATGCACATCTGTTGTGCTGCGGGTTGCATTTTATAAATTTAATGTATTCTTATGATTTACTTTAATGTCTAGGCAAAAAAACACTTTTGATTAGTTGCTGAATGTTTACATTTATTTACAGATACGTAATTTGCAAAAAAATTTGCTGTTTTTTTATTATATACAACACAAATAAAATTCTTTAATATTCTTGAACGTCGTACTTCGTGTAGGTTATGCAATATTGATACAAATTTAGTGTATTGCGGGTCACAATAATATTAATTTATATTTGAACGTAGTACTTCGTGAAGGTTATGCAAGATCAGTACACATTAAGTGTATTGCAGGTTGCATTATTATTAATTTATGTTTTCTCACTTTTAACCTCAATATAAAAAAAAATTAATATTTTTGGACGTCGTACTTCGTGAAGGTTATGCAATATTAATGCAGATCTAGTGTGCTGCGGGTTGCATTTTATAAATTTAATGTATTTTTATGTTTTACTTTAATATCTAGGCAAAAAAAAACAATTTTGATTAGTTGCTAAATGTTTACATTTATTTACAGATACGTAATTTGCAAAAAAATTTGCTGTTTTTTCATTATATACAACACAAATAAAATTCTTTAGTATTCTTGAACGTCGTACTTCGTGTAGGTTATGCAATTTTAATACACAAATAGTGTATTGTGGGTTGCATTATTATTATTTATTGTTTACGTTTTACTTCATCACTTTGTGAACGTCGTACTTCGTTTGTACTATGAACGCTGCATTTCGTCGCAGTCGGCAGCACGTGCGAATAAACGTCGTACAAGAAAATCACGATTTTGAGTGCCGTACTTCGCAAACGTCGTACTTCGTCTATACTATGTACAAAGTCAAGTGAACGCTAAACCTCGTCGCAGTCGACAGCAAGTGCAAATAAACGTCGTACAAGAAAATCATGATTTTGAGTGCCGTACTTCGCAAACGTCGTACTTCGTCTGTACTATGTACAAAGTCAATTGAACGCTGTACTTCGTCGCAGTCGGAAGCAACTGCAAGTAAACGTCTTACAAGAAAATCATGATTTTGAGTGCCGTACTTCGCAAACGTCGTACTTCGTCTGTACTATGTACAAAGTCAATTGAACGCTGTACTTCGTCGCAGTCGGAAGCAACTGCAAATAAACGTCTTACAAGAAAATCATGATTTTGAGTGCCGTACTTCGCAAACGTCGTACTTCGTCTGTACTATGTACAAAGTCAATTGAACGCTGTACTTCGTCGCAGTCGGAAGCAACTGCAAATAAACGTCTTACAAGAAAATCATGATTTTGAGTGCCGTACTTCGCAAACGTCGTACTTCGTCTGTACTATGCACAAAGTCAATTGAACGCTGTACTCCGTCGCAGTCGGCAGCACGTGCAAATAAACGTCGTACAAGAAAATCACGATTTTGAGTGCCGTACTTCGAAAACGTCGTACTTCGTCTGTACTATGTACAAAGTCAAATGAACGCTTAACTTCGTCGCAGTCGACAGCACGTGCAAATAAACGTCGTACAAGAAAATCACGATTTTGAGTGCCGTACTTCGCAAACGTCGTACTTCGTCTGTACTATGTACAAAGTCAATTGAACGCTGTACTCCGTCGCAGTCGGCAGGACGTGCAAATAAACGTCGTACATGAAAATCACGATTTTGAGTGCCGTACTTCGCAAACGTCGTACTTCGTCTGTACTATGTACAAAGTCAATTGAACGCTGTACTTCGTCGCAGTCGGAAGCAACTGCAAGTAAACGTCTTACAAGAAAATCATGATTTTGAGTGCCGTACTTCGCAAACGTCGTACTTCGTCTGTACTATGTACAAAGTCAATTGAACGCTGTACTTCGTCGCAGTCGGAAGCAACTGCAAATAAACGTCTTACAAGAAAATCATGATTTTGAGTGCCGTACTTCGCAAACGTCGTACTTCGTCTGTACTATGTACAAAGTCAATTGAACGCTGTACTTCGTCGCAGTCGGAAGCAACTGCAAATAAACGTCTTACAAGAAAATCATGATTTTGAGTGCCGTACTTCGCAAACGTCGTACTTCGTCTGTACTATGCACAAAGTCAATTGAACGCTGTACTCCGTCGCAGTCGGCAGCACGTGCAAATAAACGTCGTACAAGAAAATCACGATTTTGAGTGCCGTACTTCGAAAACGTCGTACTTCGTCTGTACTATGTACAAAGTCAAATGAACGCTTAACTTCGTCGCAGTCGACAGCACGTGCAAATAAACGTCGTACAAGAAAATCACGATTTTGAGTGCCGTACTTCGCAAACGTCGTACTTCGTCTGTACTATGTACAAAGTCAATTGAACGCTGTACTCCGTCGCAGTCGGCAGGACGTGCAAATAAACGTCGTACATGAAAATCACGATTTTGAGTGCCGTACTTCGCAAACGTCGTACTTCGTCTGTACTATGTACAAAGTCAAATGAACGCTGCATTTCGTCGCAGTCAGAAACAAAGCAAACGTCGTGCAATGAAACAATAATTTTGAGTGCTGCATTTGTGAGCGCCGTACTTCGTTTGTTACTTTATGGTCACATGAACGTCGTATTTCATCACACAGAGCACCATACTTAATGCACTTAAATGAACGTTGTACTTCGTACAAGTTAGGCAATATTAATACACATTTGGTGTATTGCGGGTTGCATTATTAATTTACAAAAATAGCTATGATTTTATATACAACTAAAAATAATTCATAATATTTAAACGTCGTACTTCGTAACAGTAATACAATATTTAAACAAATGTAGTACTTCTTGAATATAGGCAATTTTCATACACGTTTACTGTGAAACCAGTTGCGTTACAATTAAAGTATACGTAGTACTTCGTGGTTTTAGGCAACTTGAGCGCGCGTTTTGTGTAATGTTGGTTGCATACCTTTAAA
>NW_026986652.1:35000-45000 GCF_031307605.1 Tribolium castaneum | reverse complement strand
GGGCTGTGGCCCCGTTCAAGATGGACTTGGACGCGTCGCACAATCTCGGGATGACGGATCCTCCCTAACACCACATTTCCCGGCGTCCGGTTTCGGCCGCGGGATTCAGTGCTGGGCTTTTTCCTGTTCGCTCGCCGCTACTAAGGAAATCCTAGTTAGTTTCTTTTCCTCCGCTTAATAATATGCTTAAATTCAGCGGGTAGTCTCACCTGCTCTGAGGTCGCAAATATAAATTTGCCTTTATTTTGTCAGACGATAATTACACGTATTCCGTTTATATGGCTGCCTCCAAACAATTTCAAACATCGATCTGACGTCGTTGCGAGAATGTTGTTGTTGTTAATTATAGTGCATAAAATATGCATATAAACAACTTTAACGTCTCGGACACGACGATCGCTTCGTTCGAAATTTAAGCGTTGTGGCTGCTTTTTAATATCGGACGTGCTACGTCTAAACCAACTTGTACCAACAAACTAATAAGAATGTCAGCCGCTATTGCGTTTTAGGATGCCGCGTTATTTTTTTATATTGTTTTTATTGTTGTCTACGTTGCATAATATTTTATTATGACAACCGACAATCAATTAACAATTATAGTAACGCGTCATATTTGCACCCAACACGCTCCGACGTAATTGTCTACACAACATTGTGCGCTGTGTTTAAGACAAAAACCGAGCAGTCTTTGAAATTGACACGACCCTCAGCCAGGAGTGGTCCGGGAACAGTATATCCGAGGACCGCAATGTGCGTTCGAAATGTCGATGTTCATGTGTCCTGCAGTTCACAAGTTGACGCGCAATTAGCTGCGTTCTTCATCGACCCACGAGCCAAGTGATCCACCGTTCAGGGTAATCTTTTCAAACAAATTTAAAATATTATTACATAACGCACCGTTCCACATCGAAATCGTTTCATCATCACACAACAACAAAAATAACTACTTAAGGTTATTACAATTGTGATGTATATGTGAGAAACGGACCAATCGAAAGAAACGTTCGGCGTTATATTTTATAATATTTTATTTAATTAAAGTGGCATTTGTTTCTACTTATCGAAAAGAGTATGCAGTTATAGTTTAAGTTTACATAAAGAATAACCCGATGATATTAACGTTTTATAAATACGTATATATATATCTATTAGGTTTTTTTTCTCTATCAACTTTGTCTATAAAACTCTGCTCCTTTTGCGATAAGCATTATGTATATTTATTAAATAGAAAATATGTCGAAAAACCAGACGTTTTCTTCAAACAAACGCCACAGCTGCAAACTTAATCACAACAATATTTACCAAACAATACAATTGTAGGGTGTTTTGTGTGATACGTCGTTTGGTGGGCATTCTAAGAACGTCCGTCGACATAAAAACGAATCAAAAGAAAAGCACAGGCAGTGCAAAACGTTCCTTCGTCAGTCGGGCGTATATCATTTAAAACCCACAGAATCTAAAAAAGTTAATAAACTTTTTTATTTAGATTCCTACGGTTCGTCGCGTCGTTAAAGTAAATTATTACTTCGACGCATGCGGAACCCAGGTACCCGAAAACCGTAAGCCTAAGCGTTTTTTTCCAAACATCACTCACTATCGATAAAGTAAATTGATTTTATGTATTTATAAATGTGCGTTTGTATGTATAGTAGTATAGTAGTAGTATATTTTGTTATTGGTTGTTTCGAGCTTTTTATTGTTATAAAACGTTTTTGTAGTCTTGTACATAAAGTACAGACGAATAGACAGCCCCTTTTATTTATTAATAAACTCCAACCATTTACAAATTGAATTACAACTACAACATCTCTTTTACACATTAATTATACACCATCTTTATTTTCTTTTTTCCGAAGCGAATACGATGAAGAAAATACGCAAAGACTGGCTTACAAAACCGTAAGCCTAAGCGTTTATTTTTCAAACATCACTCACCATCGGTTAAGTAAAATGATGGTATGTATAAATGTGTATTTGTATGTACAGTAGCGTATTAATTTTGTTGTTGGTTGTTTCGAGTTTATTTATTATTATGGTTTGTATGTATAAAGTTTTAGTCTTGTACATAAAGTACAGACGAATAGACAGCCCCTTTTATTTATTAATAAACTCCAACCATTTACAAATTAAATTACAACTACAACATCTCTTTTACACATTAATTATACACCATCTTTATTTTCTTTTTTCCGAAGCGAATACGATGAAGAAAATACGCAAAGACTGGCTTACAAAACCGTAAGCCTAAGCGTTTATTTTTCAAACATCACTCACCATCGGTTAAGTAAAATGATGGTATGTATAAATGTGTATTTGTATGTACAGTAGCGTATTAATTTTGTTGTTGGTTGTTTCGAGTTTATTTATTATTATGGTTTGTATGTATAAAGTTTTAGTCGTGTACATAAAGTACGATCGTATTGGCAGACACCATTATTATTCATTCATTCATTCTTGTTTGTTATTATAAATAACTCCAACCATATACAAATACTACAACAACAACAACAACATCTCTTGCACATTAATTATACACCACCACTGTGTATTAGTACTTTTTTTCGAAGCGAATACGATGATGGAAATACGCTAAGACCGGCACTGCGAAAGCAATAATAAAACGTTAGCACATAACCATCTTTCGACAATATTGATTCGTGTTAATGTTCGAAAAAATTCTTTGAAAACGTCGTTTACGGCACGTTTACAATCGATTTATAAAATAAATCGAAAAACGTAACAACAGATCCGCTTAATGCAAGACGACCCGTTGTTGCTTTTCCGTTCGACGCATAATAAAGAATTTTGTATGAGAATTGATCATCATACGAATAGTGTATGTATGTGTGTTTTTTGTTGATCAGCACAGACAAAATGTGTGTGTATGTGTGACAACTAAACAACAACATTTACACGTTAATGATCCTTCCGCAGGTTCACCTACGGAAACCTTGTTACGACTTTTACTTCCTCTAAATGATCAAGTTTGGTCATCTTCCCAGCAACATCGGCAACGTCGAAACGCCACCGCGCACCGGTCCGAAGACCTCACTAAATCATTCAATCGGTAGTAGCGACGGGCGGTGTGTACAAAGGGCAGGGACGTAATCAACGCGAGCTTATGACTCGCGCTTACTGGGAATTCCTCGTTCATGGGGAACAATTGCAAGCCCCAATCCCTAGCACGAAGGAGGTTCAGCGGGTTACCCGGACCGCTCGGTCAGGGAGGACACGCTGATTCCTTCAGTGTAGCGCGCGTGCGGCCCAGAACATCTAAGGGCATCACAGACCTGTTATTGCTCAATCTCGTGCGGCTAGAAGCCGCCTGTCCCTCTAAGAAGAATTGTTTGTACGCCGACAGTAAAAACCGCACATAGAGACCGGGCGAACCCGGCTCCAGCCGGCATTTGGGATGTCGAAATACGCCTATTTAGCAGGCTAGAGTCTCGTTCGTTATCGGAATTAACCAGACAAATCGCTCCACCAACTAAGAACGGCCATGCACCACCACCCACCGAATCAAGAAAGAGCTCTCAATCTGTCAATCCTTCCGGTGTCCGGGCCTGGTGAGGTTTCCCGTGTTGAGTCAAATTAAGCCGCAGGCTCCACTCCTGGTGGTGCCCTTCCGTCAATTCCTTTAAGTTTCAGCTTTGCAACCATACTTCCCCCGGAACCCAAAAGCTTTGGTTTCCCGGAAGCTGCCCGCCGAGTCATCGGAGGAACGTCGGCGGATCGCTAGCTGGCATCGTTTATGGTTAGAACTAGGGCGGTATCTGATCGCCTTCGAACCTCTAACTTTCGTTCTTGATCAATGAAAGCGTTTTTGGCAAATGCTTTCGCTTCTGTCCGTCTTGCGACGATCCAAGAATTTCACCTCTAACGTCGCAATACGAATGCCCCCATCCGTTCCTATTAATCATTACCTCGGGGTTCCGAAAACCAACAAAATAGAACCGAGGTCCTATTCCATTATTCCATGCACACAGTATTCAGGCGAAGTTTTAGCCTGCTTTAAGCACTCTAATTTGTTCAAAGTAAACGTGCCGGCCCACCTCGACACTCAATGAAGAGCACCGCGGCGGGATTGAGTTGGGCCGCCCTCTCGAGCTAAGCCCACCGGCAGGACGTCCCGCGAAACGCCAGTTAACACCGCGAACGATGAACCGGCGGCGCGGGACACAAATTCGACTACGAGCTTTTTAACCGCAACAACTTTAATATACGCTATTGGAGCTGGAATTACCGCGGCTGCTGGCACCAGACTTGCCCTCCAATTGATCCTCGTTAAAGGGTTTAGAGTGTACTCATTCCGATTACGGGGCCTCGGATGAGTCCCGTATCGTTATTTTTCGTCACTACCTCCCCGTGCCGGGAGTGGGTAATTTGCGCGCCTGCTGCCTTCCTTGGATGTGGTAGCCGTTTCTCAGGCTCCCTCTCCGGAATCGAACCCTGATTCCCCGTTACCCGTTACAACCATGGTAGGCGCAGAACCTACCATCGACAGTTGATAAGGCAGACATTTGAAAGATGCGTCGCCGGTGCGAGACCGTGCGATCAGCGTAAAGTTATTCAGATTCACCAAGTTGTACGATGACGGCGAAACCGCCACCGATTGGTTTTGATCTAATAAAAGCGCTCCTTCCGTCTCCGGTCGGAGCTCTGTTTGCATGTATTAGCTCTAGAATTACCACAGTTATCCAAGTAAATGTGGGTACGATCTAAGGAACCATAACTGATTTAATGAGCCTTTCGCGGTTTCACCTTAATTTGGCTTGTACTGAGACATGCATGGCTTAATCTTTGAGACAAGCATATGACTACTGGCAGGATCAACCAGGGAACTGTGTTTTTGTGTTTTTTGAGACAGACGAGAGAATAAAATACTCATCATCATCGTTTATAAAGATGAAGAATATGCGCGTTTGTGCGAAACAATCTAACATATAAGAAAGTAACGCCACGCTGTTTCTTCTTTTCTTCGTACGATATAGAGATAAATGTATCGTCATCATCGTCGTCGTAGTCGTTAAACACCACAACACATATATCGGTCAATAAAGGCATAATAATAATATTTATAATATTATTTTTTACCTTTGCCGATTTAAAAGTTCAAACATTCTCTTCACTCTTCGCAAGATTGAATGCGACGTGAATTTATGAAATTCTTTCGAATCCATAAACGTTACGAATATTATATAAATATTCTCGCTCGGATATTAGAGAGTTGACGCATTTATTATTTTTGTTTGTTTAAATCACAAACATTTGTTAGTTCAACAAAGTTTGATTGCATAAGGACCGCCAACGTAAGAGAATACGTTTTGCCGCATCCGCAATCTCGCTGTGGGGAACTGGGCGAGCCACAAAATCACAAAATAAAGCAATCTCGCAAGCAAAGCCCTATTCGAATTCGATAGCGGAAATGTGCGATAAACGTCGATAAATTGGAAGCAAATGCAGAACGTATACATAATCGGTCGTTTTGTCGTCGTCATTTATGATAAACTTCGACTAAACCGTTACACCGTTCATATCGCCTCACTCAACGCATCGACACACACCACTACCATATGTATACCAGCGCGACACCGATCGAGGCAGCCGCTCGGTATTGGATGTGCGCACCGCTCCACTGACATAGCTCCACAGGCGACGTCTACCGAAGCGCACAGCTCTATAACTATAAGGCATACACACAAAAGGGAGAAAATATTTTAAATATTGATAATATTAAAAAGTCATATTTTATATTTAAACCATTATAAAATTTAATTATAAAAACGTTTGTTTTAAAAAAAATAATTAATTAATAAAAACAAAATTATTTTAAGCGCCGTACTTCGTAAACGTCGTACTTCGTTCGTCGTATGTGCAAAGTCAAATGAATGCTGTAGTTAGTCGCAGTTGGAACGTCTGAATGTCGTACAACGTAACAATAATTTTGAGTGCCCTAATGTGTAGACGTCGTACTTCGCGAACGTCGCACTTCGTAAACGACGTACTTCGTGAACGTCGCACTTCGTAAACGACGTACTTCGTGAACGTCGCACTTCGTAAACGTCGCACTTCGTAAACGACGTACTTCGTGAACGTCGTACTTCGTAAAGGTTATGCAATATTAATACACATTTGGTGTATTGCAAGTTGCATTTTAATAAATATTATGCATTTTTATGTTTTAATTTAATATCTAGGCCAAAATACTATGTTTATTTAATTGTTAAATGTGTACGTTTATTTATAGATACGTAATTTACATAAAAATTTGTTTTTTTTTTTATTATATGCAAACTACAAATAAAACATTTAATATTTTCAAACGTCGTACTTCGTGTAAGTTATGCAATATTGATACAAATTTAGTGTATTGCGGGTCGCAATAATATTAATTTATATTTGAACGTAGTACTTCGTGAAGGTTATGCAACATCAGTACACATTAAGTGTATTGCAGGTTGCATTATTATTAATTTATGTTTTCTCACTTTTTACCTTCATATAAAAAAAAATTTAATATTTTTGGACGTCGTACTTCGTAACAGTTATGCAATATTGATGCACATCTGTTGTGCTGCGGGTTGCATTTTATAAATTTAATGTATTCTTATGATTTACTTTAATGTCTAGGCAAAAAAACACTTTTGATTAGTTGCTGAATGTTTACATTTATTTACAGATACGTAATTTGCAAAAAAATTTGCTGTTTTTTTATTATATACAACACAAATAAAATTCTTTAATATTCTTGAACGTCGTACTTCGTGTAGGTTATGCAATATTGATACAAATTTAGTGTATTGCGGGTCACAATAATATTAATTTATATTTGAACGTAGTACTTCGTGAAGGTTATGCAAGATCAGTACATATTAAGTGTATTGCAGGTTGCATTATTATTAATTTATGTTTTCTCACTTTTAACCTCAATATAAAAAAAAATTAATATTTTTGGACGTCGTACTTCGTGAAGGTTATGCAATATTAATGCACATCTAGTGTGCTGCGGGTTGCATTTTATAAATTTAATGTATTTTTATGTTTTACTTTAATATCTAGGCAAAAAAAACAATTTTGATTAGTTGCTAAATGTTTACATTTATTTACAGATACGTAATTTGCAAAAAAATTTGATGTTTTTTCATTATATACAACACAAATAAAATTCTTTAGTATTCTTGAACGTCGTACTTCGTGTAGGTTATGCAATTTTAATACACAATTAGTGTATTGTGGGTTGCATTATTATTATTTATTGTTTACGTTTTACTTCATCACTTTGTGAACGTCGTACTTCGTTTGTACTATGAACGCTGCATTTCGTCGCAGTCGGCAGCACGTGCGAATAAACGTCGTACAAGAAAATCACGATTTTGAGTGCCGTACTTCGCAAACGTCGTACTTCGTCTATACTATGTACAAAGTCAAGTGAACGCTAAACCTCGTCGCAGTCGACAGCAAGTGCAAATAAACGTCGTACAAGAAAATCATGATTTTGAGTGCCGTACTTCGCAAACGTCGTACTTCGTCTGTACTATGTACAAAGTCAATTGAACGCTGTACTTCGTCGCAGTCGGAAGCAACTGCAAGTAAACGTCTTACAAGAAAATCATGATTTTGAGTGCCGTACTTCGCAAACGTCGTACTTCGTCTGTACTATGTACAAAGTCAATTGAACGCTGTACTTCGTCGCAGTCGGAAGCAACTGCAAATAAACGTCTTACAAGAAAATCATGATTTTGAGTGCCGTACTTCGCAAACGTCGTACTTCGTCTGTACTATGTACAAAGTCAATTGAACGCTGTACTTCGTCGCAGTCGGAAGCAACTGCAAATAAACGTCTTACAAGAAAATCATGATTTTGAGTGCCGTACTTCGCAAACGTCGTACTTCGTCTGTACTATGCACAAAGTCAATTGAACGCTGTACTCCGTCGCAGTCGGCAGCACGTGCAAATAAACGTCGTACAAGAAAATCACGATTTTGAGTGCCGTACTTCGAAAACGTCGTACTTCGTCTGTACTATGTACAAAGTCAAATGAACGCTTAACTTCGTCGCAGTCGACAGCACGTGCAAATAAACGTCGTACAAGAAAATCACGATTTTGAGTGCCGTACTTCGCAAACGTCGTACTTCGTCTGTACTATGTACAAAGTCAATTGAACGCTGTACTCCGTCGCAGTCGGCAGGACGTGCAAATAAACGTCGTACATGAAAATCACGATTTTGAGTGCCGTACTTCGCAAACGTCGTACTTCGTCTGTACTATGTACAAAGTCAATTGAACGCTGTACTTCGTCGCAGTCGGAAGCAACTGCAAGTAAACGTCTTACAAGAAAATCATGATTTTGAGTGCCGTACTTCGCAAACGTCGTACTTCGTCTGTACTATGTACAAAGTCAATTGAACGCTGTACTTCGTCGCAGTCGGAAGCAACTGCAAATAAACGTCTTACAAGAAAATCATGATTTTGAGTGCCGTACTTCGCAAACGTCGTACTTCGTCTGTACTATGTACAAAGTCAATTGAACGCTGTACTTCGTCGCAGTCGGAAGCAACTGCAAATAAACGTCTTACAAGAAAATCATGATTTTGAGTGCCGTACTTCGCAAACGTCGTACTTCGTCTGTACTATGCACAAAGTCAATTGAACGCTGTACTCCGTCGCAGTCGGCAGCACGTGCAAATAAACGTCGTACAAGAAAATCACGATTTTGAGTGCCGTACTTCGAAAACGTCGTACTTCGTCTGTACTATGTACAAAGTCAAATGAACGCTTAACTTCGTCGCAGTCGACAGCACGTGCAAATAAACGTCGTACAAGAAAATCACGATTTTGAGTGCCGTACTTCGCAAACGTCGTACTTCGTCTGTACTATGTACAAAGTCAATTGAACGCTGTACTCCGTCGCAGTCGGCAGGACGTGCAAATAAACGTCGTACATGAAAATCACGATTTTGAGTGCCGTACTTCGCAAACGTCGTACTTCGTCTGTACTATGTACAAAGTCAATTGAACGCTGTACTTCGTCGCAGTCGGAAGCAACTGCAAGTAAACGTCTTACAAGAAAATCATGATTTTGAGTGCCGTACTTCGCAAACGTCGTACTTCGTCTGTACTATGTACAAAGTCAATTGAACGCTGTACTTCGTCGCAGTCGGAAGCAACTGCAAATAAACGTCTTACAAGAAAATCATGATTTTGAGTGCCGTACTTCGCAAACGTCGTACTTCGTCTGTACTATGTACAAAGTCAATTGAACGCTGTACTTCGTCGCAGTCGGAAGCAACTGCAAATAAACGTCTTACAAGAAAATCATGATTTTGAGTGCCGTACTTCGCAAACGTCGTACTTCGTCTGTACTATGCACAAAGTCAATTGAACGCTGTACTCCGTCGCAGTCGGCAGCACGTGCAAATAAACGTCGTACAAGAAAATCACGATTTTGAGTGCCGTACTTCGAAAACGTCGTACTTCGTCTGTACTATGTACAAAGTCAAATGAACGCTTAACTTCGTCGCAGTCGACAGCACGTGCAAATAAACGTCGTACAAGAAAATCACGATTTTGAGTGCCGTACTTCGCAAACGTCGTACTTCGTCTGTACTATGTACAAAGTCAATTGAACGCTGTACTCCGTCGCAGTCGGCAGGACGTGCAAATAAACGTCGTACATGAAAATCACGATTTTGAGTGCCGTACTTCGCAAACGTCGTACTTCGTCTGTACTATGTACAAAGTCAAATGAACGCTGCATTTCGTCGCAGTCAGAAACAAAGCAAACGTCGTGCAATGAAACAATAATTTTGAGTGCTGCATTTGTGAGCGCCGTACTTCGTTTGTTACTTTATGGTCACATGAACGTCGTATTTCATCACACAGAGCACCATACTTAATGCACTTAAATGAACGTTGTACTTCGTACAAGTTAGGCAATATTAATACACATTTGGTGTATTGCGGGTTGCATTATTAATTTACAAAAATAGCTATGATTT
>NW_026986652.1:12500-30000 GCF_031307605.1 Tribolium castaneum | reverse complement strand
TACCCCTGAACGGTTTCACGTACTATTGAACTCTCTCTTCAAAGTTCTTTTCAACTTTCCCTCACGGTACTTGTTCGCTATCGGTCTCGTGGTCATATTTAGCCTTAGATGGAGTTTACCACCCACTTAGGGCTGCACTCTCAAGCAACCCGACTCTGAGGAGAGATCCTCCCGTTATCGGCAACGGTCACTACGGGCCTGGCACCCTCTATGGGCTGTGGCCCCGTTCAAGATGGACTTGGACGCGTCGCACAATCTCGGGATGACGGATCCTCCCTAACACCACATTTCCCGGCGTCCGGTTTCGGCCGCGGGATTCAGTGCTGGGCTTTTTCCTGTTCGCTCGCCGCTACTAAGGAAATCCTAGTTAGTTTCTTTTCCTCCGCTTAATAATATGCTTAAATTCAGCGGGTAGTCTCACCTGCTCTGAGGTCGCAAATATAAATTTGCCTTTATTTTGTCAGACGATAATTACACGTATTCCGTTTATATGGCTGCCTCCAAACAATTTCAAACATCGATCTGACGTCGTTGCGAGAATGTTGTTGTTGTTAATTATAGTGCATAAAATATGCATATAAACAACTTTAACGTCTCGGACACGACGATCGCTTCGTTCGAAATTTAAGCGTTGTGGCTGCTTTTTAATATCGGACGTGCTACGTCTAAACCAACTTGTACCAACAAACTAATAAGAATGTCAGCCGCTATTGCGTTTTAGGATGCCGCGTTATTTTTTTATATTGTTTTTATTGTTGTCTACGTTGCATAATATTTTATTATGACAACCGACAATCAATTAACAATTATAGTAACGCGTCATATTTGCACCCAACACGCTCCGACGTAATTGTCTACACAACATTGTGCGCTGTGTTTAAGACAAAAACCGAGCAGTCTTTGAAATTGACACGACCCTCAGCCAGGAGTGGTCCGGGAACAGTATATCCGAGGACCGCAATGTGCGTTCGAAATGTCGATGTTCATGTGTCCTGCAGTTCACAAGTTGACGCGCAATTAGCTGCGTTCTTCATCGACCCACGAGCCAAGTGATCCACCGTTCAGGGTAATCTTTTCAAACAAATTTAAAATATTATTACATAACGCACCGTTCCACATCGAAATCGTTTCATCATCACACAACAACAAAAATAACTACTTAAGGTTATTACAATTGTGATGTATATGTGAGAAACGGACCAATCGAAAGAAACGTTCGGCGTTATATTTTATAATATTTTATTTAATTAAAGTGGCATTTGTTTCTACTTATCGAAAAGAGTATGCAGTTATAGTTTAAGTTTACATAAAGAATAACCCGATGATATTAACGTTTTATAAATACGTATATATATATCTATTAGGTTTTTTTTCTCTATCAACTTTGTCTATAAAACTCTGCTCCTTTTGCGATAAGCATTATGTATATTTATTAAATAGAAAATATGTCGAAAAACCAGACGTTTTCTTCAAACAAACGCCACAGCTGCAAACTTAATCACAACAATATTTACCAAACAATACAATTGTAGGGTGTTTTGTGTGATACGTCGTTTGGTGGGCATTCTAAGAACGTCCGTCGACATAAAAACGAATCAAAAGAAAAGCACAGGCAGTGCAAAACGTTCCTTCGTCAGTCGGGCGTATATCATTTAAAACCCACAGAATCTAAAAAAGTTAATAAACTTTTTTATTTAGATTCCTACGGTTCGTCGCGTCGTTAAAGTAAATTATTACTTCGACGCATGCGGAACCCAGGTACCCGAAAACCGTAAGCCTAAGCGTTTTTTTCCAAACATCACTCACTATCGATAAAGTAAATTGATTTTATGTATTTATAAATGTGCGTTTGTATGTATAGTAGTATAGTAGTAGTATATTTTGTTATTGGTTGTTTCGAGCTTTTTATTGTTATAAAACGTTTTTGTAGTCTTGTACATAAAGTACAGACGAATAGACAGCCCCTTTTATTTATTAATAAACTCCAACCATTTACAAATTGAATTACAACTACAACATCTCTTTTACACATTAATTATACACCATCTTTATTTTCTTTTTTCCGAAGCGAATACGATGAAGAAAATACGCAAAGACTGGCTTACAAAACCGTAAGCCTAAGCGTTTATTTTTCAAACATCACTCACCATCGGTTAAGTAAAATGATGGTATGTATAAATGTGTATTTGTATGTACAGTAGCGTATTAATTTTGTTGTTGGTTGTTTCGAGTTTATTTATTATTATGGTTTGTATGTATAAAGTTTTAGTCTTGTACATAAAGTACAGACGAATAGACAGCCCCTTTTATTTATTAATAAACTCCAACCATTTACAAATTAAATTACAACTACAACATCTCTTTTACACATTAATTATACACCATCTTTATTTTCTTTTTTCCGAAGCGAATACGATGAAGAAAATACGCAAAGACTGGCTTACAAAACCGTAAGCCTAAGCGTTTATTTTTCAAACATCACTCACCATCGGTTAAGTAAAATGATGGTATGTATAAATGTGTATTTGTATGTACAGTAGCGTATTAATTTTGTTGTTGGTTGTTTCGAGTTTATTTATTATTATGGTTTGTATGTATAAAGTTTTAGTCGTGTACATAAAGTACGATCGTATTGGCAGACACCATTATTATTCATTCATTCATTCTTGTTTGTTATTATAAATAACTCCAACCATATACAAATACTACAACAACAACAACAACATCTCTTGCACATTAATTATACACCACCACTGTGTATTAGTACTTTTTTTCGAAGCGAATACGATGATGGAAATACGCTAAGACCGGCACTGCGAAAGCAATAATAAAACGTTAGCACATAACCATCTTTCGACAATATTGATTCGTGTTAATGTTCGAAAAAATTCTTTGAAAACGTCGTTTACGGCACGTTTACAATCGATTTATAAAATAAATCGAAAAACGTAACAACAGATCCGCTTAATGCAAGACGACCCGTTGTTGCTTTTCCGTTCGACGCATAATAAAGAATTTTGTATGAGAATTGATCATCATACGAATAGTGTATGTATGTGTGTTTTTTGTTGATCAGCACAGACAAAATGTGTGTGTATGTGTGACAACTAAACAACAACATTTACACGTTAATGATCCTTCCGCAGGTTCACCTACGGAAACCTTGTTACGACTTTTACTTCCTCTAAATGATCAAGTTTGGTCATCTTCCCAGCAACATCGGCAACGTCGAAACGCCACCGCGCACCGGTCCGAAGACCTCACTAAATCATTCAATCGGTAGTAGCGACGGGCGGTGTGTACAAAGGGCAGGGACGTAATCAACGCGAGCTTATGACTCGCGCTTACTGGGAATTCCTCGTTCATGGGGAACAATTGCAAGCCCCAATCCCTAGCACGAAGGAGGTTCAGCGGGTTACCCGGACCGCTCGGTCAGGGAGGACACGCTGATTCCTTCAGTGTAGCGCGCGTGCGGCCCAGAACATCTAAGGGCATCACAGACCTGTTATTGCTCAATCTCGTGCGGCTAGAAGCCGCCTGTCCCTCTAAGAAGAATTGTTTGTACGCCGACAGTAAAAACCGCACATAGAGACCGGGCGAACCCGGCTCCAGCCGGCATTTGGGATGTCGAAATACGCCTATTTAGCAGGCTAGAGTCTCGTTCGTTATCGGAATTAACCAGACAAATCGCTCCACCAACTAAGAACGGCCATGCACCACCACCCACCGAATCAAGAAAGAGCTCTCAATCTGTCAATCCTTCCGGTGTCCGGGCCTGGTGAGGTTTCCCGTGTTGAGTCAAATTAAGCCGCAGGCTCCACTCCTGGTGGTGCCCTTCCGTCAATTCCTTTAAGTTTCAGCTTTGCAACCATACTTCCCCCGGAACCCAAAAGCTTTGGTTTCCCGGAAGCTGCCCGCCGAGTCATCGGAGGAACGTCGGCGGATCGCTAGCTGGCATCGTTTATGGTTAGAACTAGGGCGGTATCTGATCGCCTTCGAACCTCTAACTTTCGTTCTTGATCAATGAAAGCGTTTTTGGCAAATGCTTTCGCTTCTGTCCGTCTTGCGACGATCCAAGAATTTCACCTCTAACGTCGCAATACGAATGCCCCCATCCGTTCCTATTAATCATTACCTCGGGGTTCCGAAAACCAACAAAATAGAACCGAGGTCCTATTCCATTATTCCATGCACACAGTATTCAGGCGAAGTTTTAGCCTGCTTTAAGCACTCTAATTTGTTCAAAGTAAACGTGCCGGCCCACCTCGACACTCAATGAAGAGCACCGCGGCGGGATTGAGTTGGGCCGCCCTCTCGAGCTAAGCCCACCGGCAGGACGTCCCGCGAAACGCCAGTTAACACCGCGAACGATGAACCGGCGGCGCGGGACACAAATTCGACTACGAGCTTTTTAACCGCAACAACTTTAATATACGCTATTGGAGCTGGAATTACCGCGGCTGCTGGCACCAGACTTGCCCTCCAATTGATCCTCGTTAAAGGGTTTAGAGTGTACTCATTCCGATTACGGGGCCTCGGATGAGTCCCGTATCGTTATTTTTCGTCACTACCTCCCCGTGCCGGGAGTGGGTAATTTGCGCGCCTGCTGCCTTCCTTGGATGTGGTAGCCGTTTCTCAGGCTCCCTCTCCGGAATCGAACCCTGATTCCCCGTTACCCGTTACAACCATGGTAGGCGCAGAACCTACCATCGACAGTTGATAAGGCAGACATTTGAAAGATGCGTCGCCGGTGCGAGACCGTGCGATCAGCGTAAAGTTATTCAGATTCACCAAGTTGTACGATGACGGCGAAACCGCCACCGATTGGTTTTGATCTAATAAAAGCGCTCCTTCCGTCTCCGGTCGGAGCTCTGTTTGCATGTATTAGCTCTAGAATTACCACAGTTATCCAAGTAAATGTGGGTACGATCTAAGGAACCATAACTGATTTAATGAGCCTTTCGCGGTTTCACCTTAATTTGGCTTGTACTGAGACATGCATGGCTTAATCTTTGAGACAAGCATATGACTACTGGCAGGATCAACCAGGGAACTGTGTTTTTGTGTTTTTTGAGACAGACGAGAGAATAAAATACTCATCATCATCGTTTATAAAGATGAAGAATATGCGCGTTTGTGCGAAACAATCTAACATATAAGAAAGTAACGCCACGCTGTTTCTTCTTTTCTTCGTACGATATAGAGATAAATGTATCGTCATCATCGTCGTCGTAGTCGTTAAACACCACAACACATATATCGGTCAATAAAGGCATAATAATAATATTTATAATATTATTTTTTACCTTTGCCGATTTAAAAGTTCAAACATTCTCTTCACTCTTCGCAAGATTGAATGCGACGTGAATTTATGAAATTCTTTCGAATCCATAAACGTTACGAATATTATATAAATATTCTCGCTCGGATATTAGAGAGTTGACGCATTTATTATTTTTGTTTGTTTAAATCACAAACATTTGTTAGTTCAACAAAGTTTGATTGCATAAGGACCGCCAACGTAAGAGAATACGTTTTGCCGCATCCGCAATCTCGCTGTGGGGAACTGGGCGAGCCACAAAATCACAAAATAAAGCAATCTCGCAAGCAAAGCCCTATTCGAATTCGATAGCGGAAATGTGCGATAAACGTCGATAAATTGGAAGCAAATGCAGAACGTATACATAATCGGTCGTTTTGTCGTCGTCATTTATGATAAACTTCGACTAAACCGTTACACCGTTCATATCGCCTCACTCAACGCATCGACACACACCACTACCATATGTATACCAGCGCGACACCGATCGAGGCAGCCGCTCGGTATTGGATGTGCGCACCGCTCCACTGACATAGCTCCACAGGCGACGTCTACCGAAGCGCACAGCTCTATAACTATAAGGCATACACACAAAAGGGAGAAAATATTTTAAATATTGATAATATTAAAAAGTCATATTTTATATTTAAACCATTATAAAATTTAATTATAAAAACGTTTGTTTTAAAAAAAATAATTAATTAATAAAAACAAAATTATTTTAAGCGCCGTACTTCGTAAACGTCGTACTTCGTTCGTCGTATGTGCAAAGTCAAATGAATGCTGTAGTTAGTCGCAGTTGGAACGTCTGAATGTCGTACAACGTAACAATAATTTTGAGTGCCCTAATGTGTAGACGTCGTACTTCGCGAACGTCGCACTTCGTAAACGACGTACTTCGTGAACGTCGCACTTCGTAAACGACGTACTTCGTGAACGTCGCACTTCGTAAACGTCGCACTTCGTAAACGACGTACTTCGTGAACGTCGTACTTCGTAAAGGTTATGCAATATTAATACACATTTGGTGTATTGCAAGTTGCATTTTAATAAATATTATGCATTTTTATGTTTTAATTTAATATCTAGGCCAAAATACTATGTTTATTTAATTGTTAAATGTGTACGTTTATTTATAGATACGTAATTTACATAAAAATTTGTTTTTTTTTTTATTATATGCAAACTACAAATAAAACATTTAATATTTTCAAACGTCGTACTTCGTGTAAGTTATGCAATATTGATACAAATTTAGTGTATTGCGGGTCGCAATAATATTAATTTATATTTGAACGTAGTACTTCGTGAAGGTTATGCAACATCAGTACACATTAAGTGTATTGCAGGTTGCATTATTATTAATTTATGTTTTCTCACTTTTTACCTTCATATAAAAAAAAATTTAATATTTTTGGACGTCGTACTTCGTAACAGTTATGCAATATTGATGCACATCTGTTGTGCTGCGGGTTGCATTTTATAAATTTAATGTATTCTTATGATTTACTTTAATGTCTAGGCAAAAAAACACTTTTGATTAGTTGCTGAATGTTTACATTTATTTACAGATACGTAATTTGCAAAAAAATTTGCTGTTTTTTTATTATATACAACACAAATAAAATTCTTTAATATTCTTGAACGTCGTACTTCGTGTAGGTTATGCAATATTGATACAAATTTAGTGTATTGCGGGTCACAATAATATTAATTTATATTTGAACGTAGTACTTCGTGAAGGTTATGCAAGATCAGTACACATTAAGTGTATTGCAGGTTGCATTATTATTAATTTATGTTTTCTCACTTTTAACCTCAATATAAAAAAAAATTAATATTTTTGGACGTCGTACTTCGTGAAGGTTATGCAATATTAATGCAGATCTAGTGTGCTGCGGGTTGCATTTTATAAATTTAATGTATTTTTATGTTTTACTTTAATATCTAGGCAAAAAAAACAATTTTGATTAGTTGCTAAATGTTTACATTTATTTACAGATACGTAATTTGCAAAAAAATTTGCTGTTTTTTCATTATATACAACACAAATAAAATTCTTTAGTATTCTTGAACGTCGTACTTCGTGTAGGTTATGCAATTTTAATACACAATTAGTGTATTGTGGGTTGCATTATTATTATTTATTGTTTACGTTTTACTTCATCACTTTGTGAACGTCGTACTTCGTTTGTACTATGAACGCTGCATTTCGTCGCAGTCGGCAGCACGTGCGAATAAACGTCGTACAAGAAAATCACGATTTTGAGTGCCGTACTTCGCAAACGTCGTACTTCGTCTATACTATGTACAAAGTCAAGTGAACGCTAAACCTCGTCGCAGTCGACAGCAAGTGCAAATAAACGTCGTACAAGAAAATCATGATTTTGAGTGCCGTACTTCGCAAACGTCGTACTTCGTCTGTACTATGTACAAAGTCAATTGAACGCTGTACTTCGTCGCAGTCGGAAGCAACTGCAAGTAAACGTCTTACAAGAAAATCATGATTTTGAGTGCCGTACTTCGCAAACGTCGTACTTCGTCTGTACTATGTACAAAGTCAATTGAACGCTGTACTTCGTCGCAGTCGGAAGCAACTGCAAATAAACGTCTTACAAGAAAATCATGATTTTGAGTGCCGTACTTCGCAAACGTCGTACTTCGTCTGTACTATGTACAAAGTCAATTGAACGCTGTACTTCGTCGCAGTCGGAAGCAACTGCAAATAAACGTCTTACAAGAAAATCATGATTTTGAGTGCCGTACTTCGCAAACGTCGTACTTCGTCTGTACTATGCACAAAGTCAATTGAACGCTGTACTCCGTCGCAGTCGGCAGCACGTGCAAATAAACGTCGTACAAGAAAATCACGATTTTGAGTGCCGTACTTCGAAAACGTCGTACTTCGTCTGTACTATGTACAAAGTCAAATGAACGCTTAACTTCGTCGCAGTCGACAGCACGTGCAAATAAACGTCGTACAAGAAAATCACGATTTTGAGTGCCGTACTTCGCAAACGTCGTACTTCGTCTGTACTATGTACAAAGTCAATTGAACGCTGTACTCCGTCGCAGTCGGCAGGACGTGCAAATAAACGTCGTACATGAAAATCACGATTTTGAGTGCCGTACTTCGCAAACGTCGTACTTCGTCTGTACTATGTACAAAGTCAATTGAACGCTGTACTTCGTCGCAGTCGGAAGCAACTGCAAGTAAACGTCTTACAAGAAAATCATGATTTTGAGTGCCGTACTTCGCAAACGTCGTACTTCGTCTGTACTATGTACAAAGTCAATTGAACGCTGTACTTCGTCGCAGTCGGAAGCAACTGCAAATAAACGTCTTACAAGAAAATCATGATTTTGAGTGCCGTACTTCGCAAACGTCGTACTTCGTCTGTACTATGTACAAAGTCAATTGAACGCTGTACTTCGTCGCAGTCGGAAGCAACTGCAAATAAACGTCTTACAAGAAAATCATGATTTTGAGTGCCGTACTTCGCAAACGTCGTACTTCGTCTGTACTATGCACAAAGTCAATTGAACGCTGTACTCCGTCGCAGTCGGCAGCACGTGCAAATAAACGTCGTACAAGAAAATCACGATTTTGAGTGCCGTACTTCGAAAACGTCGTACTTCGTCTGTACTATGTACAAAGTCAAATGAACGCTTAACTTCGTCGCAGTCGACAGCACGTGCAAATAAACGTCGTACAAGAAAATCACGATTTTGAGTGCCGTACTTCGCAAACGTCGTACTTCGTCTGTACTATGTACAAAGTCAATTGAACGCTGTACTCCGTCGCAGTCGGCAGGACGTGCAAATAAACGTCGTACATGAAAATCACGATTTTGAGTGCCGTACTTCGCAAACGTCGTACTTCGTCTGTACTATGTACAAAGTCAAATGAACGCTGCATTTCGTCGCAGTCAGAAACAAAGCAAACGTCGTGCAATGAAACAATAATTTTGAGTGCTGCATTTGTGAGCGCCGTACTTCGTTTGTTACTTTATGGTCACATGAACGTCGTATTTCATCACACAGAGCACCATACTTAATGCACTTAAATGAACGTTGTACTTCGTACAAGTTAGGCAATATTAATACACATTTGGTGTATTGCGGGTTGCATTATTAATTTACAAAAATAGCTATGATTTTATATACAACTAAAAATAATTCATAATATTTAAACGTCGTACTTCGTAACAGTAATACAATATTTAAACAAATGTAGTACTTCTTGAATATAGGCAATTTTCATACACGTTTACTGTGAAACCAGTTGCGTTACAATTAAAGTATACGTAGTACTTCGTGGTTTTAGGCAACTTGAGCGCGCGTTTTGTGTAATGTTGGTTGCATACCTTTAAACAAAATGATTGTGTCATTACTATTTTACCACATGAGCAATCGTGACTTTATTATATGCAGTAGTTATTAAGCAGTGAATGGTGCAAGGCGAGCGCTATGTGCAAGGCGAGCGCTATGTGCTAGGCGAGAGCTCTGAGGAGAGATCCTCCCGTTATCGGCAACGGTCACTACGGGCCTGGCACCCTCTATGGGCTGTGGCCCCGTTCAAGATGGACTTGGACGCGTCGCACAATCTCGGGATGACGGATCCTCCCTAACACCACATTTCCCGGCGTCCGGTTTCGGCCGCGGGATTCAGTGCTGGGCTTTTTCCTGTTCGCTCGCCGCTACTAAGGAAATCCTAGTTAGTTTCTTTTCCTCCGCTTAATAATATGCTTAAATTCAGCGGGTAGTCTCACCTGCTCTGAGGTCGCAAATATAAATTTGCCTTTATTTTGTCAGACGATAATTACACGTATTCCGTTTATATGGCTGCCTCCAAACAATTTCAAACATCGATCTGACGTCGTTGCGAGAATGTTGTTGTTGTTAATTATAGTGCATAAAATATGCATATAAACAACTTTAACGTCTCGGACACGACGATCGCTTCGTTCGAAATTTAAGCGTTGTGGCTGCTTTTTAATATCGGACGTGCTACGTCTAAACCAACTTGTACCAACAAACTAATAAGAATGTCAGCCGCTATTGCGTTTTAGGATGCCGCGTTATTTTTTTATATTGTTTTTATTGTTGTCTACGTTGCATAATATTTTATTATGACAACCGACAATCAATTAACAATTATAGTAACGCGTCATATTTGCACCCAACACGCTCCGACGTAATTGTCTACACAACATTGTGCGCTGTGTTTAAGACAAAAACCGAGCAGTCTTTGAAATTGACACGACCCTCAGCCAGGAGTGGTCCGGGAACAGTATATCCGAGGACCGCAATGTGCGTTCGAAATGTCGATGTTCATGTGTCCTGCAGTTCACAAGTTGACGCGCAATTAGCTGCGTTCTTCATCGACCCACGAGCCAAGTGATCCACCGTTCAGGGTAATCTTTTCAAACAAATTTAAAATATTATTACATAACGCACCGTTCCACATCGAAATCGTTTCATCATCACACAACAACAAAAATAACTACTTAAGGTTATTACAATTGTGATGTATATGTGAGAAACGGACCAATCGAAAGAAACGTTCGGCGTTATATTTTATAATATTTTATTTAATTAAAGTGGCATTTGTTTCTACTTATCGAAAAGAGTATGCAGTTATAGTTTAAGTTTACATAAAGAATAACCCGATGATATTAACGTTTTATAAATACGTATATATATATCTATTAGGTTTTTTTTCTCTATCAACTTTGTCTATAAAACTCTGCTCCTTTTGCGATAAGCATTATGTATATTTATTAAATAGAAAATATGTCGAAAAACCAGACGTTTTCTTCAAACAAACGCCACAGCTGCAAACTTAATCACAACAATATTTACCAAACAATACAATTGTAGGGTGTTTTGTGTGATACGTCGTTTGGTGGGCATTCTAAGAACGTCCGTCGACATAAAAACGAATCAAAAGAAAAGCACAGGCAGTGCAAAACGTTCCTTCGTCAGTCGGGCGTATATCATTTAAAACCCACAGAATCTAAAAAAGTTAATAAACTTTTTTATTTAGATTCCTACGGTTCGTCGCGTCGTTAAAGTAAATTATTACTTCGACGCATGCGGAACCCAGGTACCCGAAAACCGTAAGCCTAAGCGTTTTTTTCCAAACATCACTCACTATCGATAAAGTAAATTGATTTTATGTATTTATAAATGTGCGTTTGTATGTATAGTAGTATAGTAGTAGTATATTTTGTTATTGGTTGTTTCGAGCTTTTTATTGTTATAAAACGTTTTTGTAGTCTTGTACATAAAGTACAGACGAATAGACAGCCCCTTTTATTTATTAATAAACTCCAACCATTTACAAATTGAATTACAACTACAACATCTCTTTTACACATTAATTATACACCATCTTTATTTTCTTTTTTCCGAAGCGAATACGATGAAGAAAATACGCAAAGACTGGCTTACAAAACCGTAAGCCTAAGCGTTTATTTTTCAAACATCACTCACCATCGGTTAAGTAAAATGATGGTATGTATAAATGTGTATTTGTATGTACAGTAGCGTATTAATTTTGTTGTTGGTTGTTTCGAGTTTATTTATTATTATGGTTTGTATGTATAAAGTTTTAGTCTTGTACATAAAGTACAGACGAATAGACAGCCCCTTTTATTTATTAATAAACTCCAACCATTTACAAATTAAATTACAACTACAACATCTCTTTTACACATTAATTATACACCATCTTTATTTTCTTTTTTCCGAAGCGAATACGATGAAGAAAATACGCAAAGACTGGCTTACAAAACCGTAAGCCTAAGCGTTTATTTTTCAAACATCACTCACCATCGGTTAAGTAAAATGATGGTATGTATAAATGTGTATTTGTATGTACAGTAGCGTATTAATTTTGTTGTTGGTTGTTTCGAGTTTATTTATTATTATGGTTTGTATGTATAAAGTTTTAGTCGTGTACATAAAGTACGATCGTATTGGCAGACACCATTATTATTCATTCATTCATTCTTGTTTGTTATTATAAATAACTCCAACCATATACAAATACTACAACAACAACAACAACATCTCTTGCACATTAATTATACACCACCACTGTGTATTAGTACTTTTTTTCGAAGCGAATACGATGATGGAAATACGCTAAGACCGGCACTGCGAAAGCAATAATAAAACGTTAGCACATAACCATCTTTCGACAATATTGATTCGTGTTAATGTTCGAAAAAATTCTTTGAAAACGTCGTTTACGGCACGTTTACAATCGATTTATAAAATAAATCGAAAAACGTAACAACAGATCCGCTTAATGCAAGACGACCCGTTGTTGCTTTTCCGTTCGACGCATAATAAAGAATTTTGTATGAGAATTGATCATCATACGAATAGTGTATGTATGTGTGTTTTTTGTTGATCAGCACAGACAAAATGTGTGTGTATGTGTGACAACTAAACAACAACATTTACACGTTAATGATCCTTCCGCAGGTTCACCTACGGAAACCTTGTTACGACTTTTACTTCCTCTAAATGATCAAGTTTGGTCATCTTCCCAGCAACATCGGCAACGTCGAAACGCCACCGCGCACCGGTCCGAAGACCTCACTAAATCATTCAATCGGTAGTAGCGACGGGCGGTGTGTACAAAGGGCAGGGACGTAATCAACGCGAGCTTATGACTCGCGCTTACTGGGAATTCCTCGTTCATGGGGAACAATTGCAAGCCCCAATCCCTAGCACGAAGGAGGTTCAGCGGGTTACCCGGACCGCTCGGTCAGGGAGGACACGCTGATTCCTTCAGTGTAGCGCGCGTGCGGCCCAGAACATCTAAGGGCATCACAGACCTGTTATTGCTCAATCTCGTGCGGCTAGAAGCCGCCTGTCCCTCTAAGAAGAATTGTTTGTACGCCGACAGTAAAAACCGCACATAGAGACCGGGCGAACCCGGCTCCAGCCGGCATTTGGGATGTCGAAATACGCCTATTTAGCAGGCTAGAGTCTCGTTCGTTATCGGAATTAACCAGACAAATCGCTCCACCAACTAAGAACGGCCATGCACCACCACCCACCGAATCAAGAAAGAGCTCTCAATCTGTCAATCCTTCCGGTGTCCGGGCCTGGTGAGGTTTCCCGTGTTGAGTCAAATTAAGCCGCAGGCTCCACTCCTGGTGGTGCCCTTCCGTCAATTCCTTTAAGTTTCAGCTTTGCAACCATACTTCCCCCGGAACCCAAAAGCTTTGGTTTCCCGGAAGCTGCCCGCCGAGTCATCGGAGGAACGTCGGCGGATCGCTAGCTGGCATCGTTTATGGTTAGAACTAGGGCGGTATCTGATCGCCTTCGAACCTCTAACTTTCGTTCTTGATCAATGAAAGCGTTTTTGGCAAATGCTTTCGCTTCTGTCCGTCTTGCGACGATCCAAGAATTTCACCTCTAACGTCGCAATACGAATGCCCCCATCCGTTCCTATTAATCATTACCTCGGGGTTCCGAAAACCAACAAAATAGAACCGAGGTCCTATTCCATTATTCCATGCACACAGTATTCAGGCGAAGTTTTAGCCTGCTTTAAGCACTCTAATTTGTTCAAAGTAAACGTGCCGGCCCACCTCGACACTCAATGAAGAGCACCGCGGCGGGATTGAGTTGGGCCGCCCTCTCGAGCTAAGCCCACCGGCAGGACGTCCCGCGAAACGCCAGTTAACACCGCGAACGATGAACCGGCGGCGCGGGACACAAATTCGACTACGAGCTTTTTAACCGCAACAACTTTAATATACGCTATTGGAGCTGGAATTACCGCGGCTGCTGGCACCAGACTTGCCCTCCAATTGATCCTCGTTAAAGGGTTTAGAGTGTACTCATTCCGATTACGGGGCCTCGGATGAGTCCCGTATCGTTATTTTTCGTCACTACCTCCCCGTGCCGGGAGTGGGTAATTTGCGCGCCTGCTGCCTTCCTTGGATGTGGTAGCCGTTTCTCAGGCTCCCTCTCCGGAATCGAACCCTGATTCCCCGTTACCCGTTACAACCATGGTAGGCGCAGAACCTACCATCGACAGTTGATAAGGCAGACATTTGAAAGATGCGTCGCCGGTGCGAGACCGTGCGATCAGCGTAAAGTTATTCAGATTCACCAAGTTGTACGATGACGGCGAAACCGCCACCGATTGGTTTTGATCTAATAAAAGCGCTCCTTCCGTCTCCGGTCGGAGCTCTGTTTGCATGTATTAGCTCTAGAATTACCACAGTTATCCAAGTAAATGTGGGTACGATCTAAGGAACCATAACTGATTTAATGAGCCTTTCGCGGTTTCACCTTAATTTGGCTTGTACTGAGACATGCATGGCTTAATCTTTGAGACAAGCATATGACTACTGGCAGGATCAACCAGGGAACTGTGTTTTTGTGTTTTTTGAGACAGACGAGAGAATAAAATACTCATCATCATCGTTTATAAAGATGAAGAATATGCGCGTTTGTGCGAAACAATCTAACATATAAGAAAGTAACGCCACGCTGTTTCTTCTTTTCTTCGTACGATATAGAGATAAATGTATCGTCATCATCGTCGTCGTAGTCGTTAAACACCACAACACATATATCGGTCAATAAAGGCATAATAATAATATTTATAATATTATTTTTTACCTTTGCCGATTTAAAAGTTCAAACATTCTCTTCACTCTTCGCAAGATTGAATGCGACGTGAATTTATGAAATTCTTTCGAATCCATAAACGTTACGAATATTATATAAATATTCTCGCTCGGATATTAGAGAGTTGACGCATTTATTATTTTTGTTTGTTTAAATCACAAACATTTGTTAGTTCAACAAAGTTTGATTGCATAAGGACCGCCAACGTAAGAGAATACGTTTTGCCGCATCCGCAATCTCGCTGTGGGGAACTGGGCGAGCCACAAAATCACAAAATAAAGCAATCTCGCAAGCAAAGCCCTATTCGAATTCGATAGCGGAAATGTGCGATAAACGTCGATAAATTGGAAGCAAATGCAGAACGTATACATAATCGGTCGTTTTGTCGTCGTCATTTATGATAAACTTCGACTAAACCGTTACACCGTTCATATCGCCTCACTCAACGCATCGACACACACCACTACCATATGTATACCAGCGCGACACCGATCGAGGCAGCCGCTCGGTATTGGATGTGCGCACCGCTCCACTGACATAGCTCCACAGGCGACGTCTACCGAAGCGCACAGCTCTATAACTATAAGGCATACACACAAAAGGGAGAAAATATTTTAAATATTGATAATATTAAAAAGTCATATTTTATATTTAAACCATTATAAAATTTAATTATAAAAACGTTTGTTTTAAAAAAAATAATTAATTAATAAAAACAAAATTATTTTAAGCGCCGTACTTCGTAAACGTCGTACTTCGTTCGTCGTATGTGCAAAGTCAAATGAATGCTGTAGTTAGTCGCAGTTGGAACGTCTGAATGTCGTACAACGTAACAATAATTTTGAGTGCCCTAATGTGTAGACGTCGTACTTCGCGAACGTCGCACTTCGTAAACGACGTACTTCGTGAACGTCGCACTTCGTAAACGACGTACTTCGTGAACGTCGCACTTCGTAAACGTCGCACTTCGTAAACGACGTACTTCGTGAACGTCGTACTTCGTAAAGGTTATGCAATATTAATACACATTTGGTGTATTGCAAGTTGCATTTTAATAAATATTATGCATTTTTATGTTTTAATTTAATATCTAGGCCAAAATACTATGTTTATTTAATTGTTAAATGTGTACGTTTATTTATAGATACGTAATTTACATAAAAATTTGTTTTTTTTTTTATTATATGCAAACTACAAATAAAACATTTAATATTTTCAAACGTCGTACTTCGTGTAAGTTATGCAATATTGATACAAATTTAGTGTATTGCGGGTCGCAATAATATTAATTTATATTTGAACGTAGTACTTCGTGAAGGTTATGCAACATCAGTACACATTAAGTGTATTGCAGGTTGCATTATTATTAATTTATGTTTTCTCACTTTTTACCTTCATATAAAAAAAAATTTAATATTTTTGGACGTCGTACTTCGTAACAGTTATGCAATATTGATGCACATCTGTTGTGCTGCGGGTTGCATTTTATAAATTTAATGTATTCTTATGATTTACTTTAATGTCTAGGCAAAAAAACACTTTTGATTAGTTGCTGAATGTTTACATTTATTTACAGATACGTAATTTGCAAAAAAATTTGCTGTTTTTTTATTATATACAACACAAATAAAATTCTTTAATATTCTTGAACGTCGTACTTCGTGTAGGTTATGCAATATTGATACAAATTTAGTGTATTGCGGGTCACAATAATATTAATTTATATTTGAACGTAGTACTTCGTGAAGGTTATGCAAGATCAGTACACATTAAGTGTATTGCAGGTTGCATTATTATTAATTTATGTTTTCTCACTTTTAACCTCAATATAAAAAAAAATTAATATTTTTGGACGTCGTACTTCGTGAAGGTTATGCAATATTAATGCAGATCTAGTGTGCTGCGGGTTGCATTTTATAAATTTAATGTATTTTTATGTTTTACTTTAATATCTAGGCAAAAAAAACAATTTTGATTAGTTGCTAAATGTTTACATTTATTTACAGATACGTAATTTGCAAAAAAATTTGCTGTTTTTTCATTATATACAACACAAATAAAATTCTTTAGTATTCTTGAACGTCGTACTTCGTGTAGGTTATGCAATTTTAATACACAATTAGTGTATTGTGGGTTGCATTATTATTATTTATTGTTTACGTTTTACTTCATCACTTTGTGAACGTCGTACTTCGTTTGTACTATGAACGCTGCATTTCGTCGCAGTCGGCAGCACGTGCGAATAAACGTCGTACAAGAAAATCACGATTTTGAGTGCCGTACTTCGCAAACGTCGTACTTCGTCTATACTATGTACAAAGTCAAGTGAACGCTAAACCTCGTCGCAGTCGACAGCAAGTGCAAATAAACGTCGTACAAGAAAATCATGATTTTGAGTGCCGTACTTCGCAAACGTCGTACTTCGTCTGTACTATGTACAAAGTCAATTGAACGCTGTACTTCGTCGCAGTCGGAAGCAACTGCAAGTAAACGTCTTACAAGAAAATCATGATT
>NW_026986652.1:0-7500 GCF_031307605.1 Tribolium castaneum | reverse complement strand
TCTTCCCGGATCTCCCGACGGGCGTCTCCGGGTCCTTTTGGGTTGCCCCGACGAACTCTCTTGCGAGGGCCCGAATTATTAACGGTTCCGCTGCCGGGTTCCGGAATAGGAACCGGATTCCCTTTCGCCCAATGGGTGTGTGCTCGCTTCGTACGTTTACGTTCGAATTAAAAACGAACCAACGACATATCTACACCACATCAACATCGGCTTTCGCCTAGGGCTTAGGATCGACTGACTCGTGTGCAACGGCTGTTCACACGAAACCCTTCTCCACGTCAGTCCTCCAGGGCCTCGCTGGAGTATTTGCTACTACCCACCAAGATCTGCACCGACGGCGGCTCCAGACGGCCTCACGGCCAGTCCTTCTGCGCTCACCGCCGCGACCCTCCTACTCGTCAGGGCTTCATGGCCGGTTAATTAAATAACCGACCGCACATGCCGCTGACGGCCGAGTATAAGCACGACGCTTCAGCGCCATCCATTTTCAGGGCTAGTAACTTCGGCAGGTGAGTTGTTACACACTCCTTGGCGGATTCCGACTTCCATGGCCACCGTCCTGATGTCTTAAGTTACCAACGCCTTTCATGGTATCCCATAAGCGTCGATTTAGGCGCTTTAAACTCGGCGTTTGGTTCATCCCACAGCGCCAGTTCTGCTTACCAAAAATGGCCCACTTGGCACTCTGATTCGAGTCTCGCGGCTTCATATAAAGTTCGAGCAAGCCGGAGATCTCACCCATTTAAAGTTTGAGAATAGGTTGAGGCCGTTTCGACCCCAATGCCTCTAATCATTCGCTTTACCGGATGAAACTCGTAAGCGACGAGCGCCAGCTATCCTGAGGGAAACTTCGGAGGGAACCAGCTACTAGATGGTTCGATTAGTCTTTCGCCCCTATACCCAGTTCCGACGATCGATTTGCACGTCAGAATCGCTACGGACCTCCATCAGGGTTTCCCCTGACTTCGTCCTGACCAGGCATAGTTCACCATCTTTCGGGTCCCAGCGTGTACGCTCTTGGTGCGCCTCTTCTCGCAATGAGAATGAGACGCCCCGGGAGTGCGGGGCGACAGCCGTAACGGCCGCCCATCTTCCCTTAGTCCGTGCAAGACGAACTTTCACTTTCATTGCGCCTTTAGGTTTAGTCATGTCCCAATGACTCGCGCACATGCTAGACTCCTTGGTCCGTGTTTCAAGACGGGTCCTGAAAGTACCCAAAGCTATAGCGTCGCAGATCGGCGTTTCAACCGAGTCTGTCCGAGAACTCATTGGCGAACAGCCATTCGTAGACAGAACCGACACCAGGTGCGATTACCGTCATAAACGAACGCGCTTGCCAATGGTCGGACGCTAACTGTGTAGCGGCCCGGCGCCATATGCATACCTTCGAGCGAGTCGACCGGGAAACACCGCGGGTTCGTCCGAAACGGCGAACCGTTCGAACGGGCTCCACCGCGGGCCTTAGATCGACACCCAAAGGATCGCGACGTCCTACTGGGGGAGAAGTGCACGCGTTCGACTTCGGTTCGCATAAACAAAAGGCGCGAACGACGCGTACGCCGTTCGTCGCACGATCATTTAGCGCCGCTATCGAGTCACGCTGAATCTCCCCTTTCGACCTTTCGGGTTTCTCAGGTTTACCCCTGAACGGTTTCACGTACTATTGAACTCTCTCTTCAAAGTTCTTTTCAACTTTCCCTCACGGTACTTGTTCGCTATCGGTCTCGTGGTCATATTTAGCCTTAGATGGAGTTTACCACCCACTTAGGGCTGCACTCTCAAGCAACCCGACTCTGAGGAGAGATCCTCCCGTTATCGGCAACGGTCACTACGGGCCTGGCACCCTCTATGGGCTGTGGCCCCGTTCAAGATGGACTTGGACGCGTCGCACAATCTCGGGATGACGGATCCTCCCTAACACCACATTTCCCGGCGTCCGGTTTCGGCCGCGGGATTCAGTGCTGGGCTTTTTCCTGTTCGCTCGCCGCTACTAAGGAAATCCTAGTTAGTTTCTTTTCCTCCGCTTAATAATATGCTTAAATTCAGCGGGTAGTCTCACCTGCTCTGAGGTCGCAAATATAAATTTGCCTTTATTTTGTCAGACGATAATTACACGTATTCCGTTTATATGGCTGCCTCCAAACAATTTCAAACATCGATCTGACGTCGTTGCGAGAATGTTGTTGTTGTTAATTATAGTGCATAAAATATGCATATAAACAACTTTAACGTCTCGGACACGACGATCGCTTCGTTCGAAATTTAAGCGTTGTGGCTGCTTTTTAATATCGGACGTGCTACGTCTAAACCAACTTGTACCAACAAACTAATAAGAATGTCAGCCGCTATTGCGTTTTAGGATGCCGCGTTATTTTTTTATATTGTTTTTATTGTTGTCTACGTTGCATAATATTTTATTATGACAACCGACAATCAATTAACAATTATAGTAACGCGTCATATTTGCACCCAACACGCTCCGACGTAATTGTCTACACAACATTGTGCGCTGTGTTTAAGACAAAAACCGAGCAGTCTTTGAAATTGACACGACCCTCAGCCAGGAGTGGTCCGGGAACAGTATATCCGAGGACCGCAATGTGCGTTCGAAATGTCGATGTTCATGTGTCCTGCAGTTCACAAGTTGACGCGCAATTAGCTGCGTTCTTCATCGACCCACGAGCCAAGTGATCCACCGTTCAGGGTAATCTTTTCAAACAAATTTAAAATATTATTACATAACGCACCGTTCCACATCGAAATCGTTTCATCATCACACAACAACAAAAATAACTACTTAAGGTTATTACAATTGTGATGTATATGTGAGAAACGGACCAATCGAAAGAAACGTTCGGCGTTATATTTTATAATATTTTATTTAATTAAAGTGGCATTTGTTTCTACTTATCGAAAAGAGTATGCAGTTATAGTTTAAGTTTACATAAAGAATAACCCGATGATATTAACGTTTTATAAATACGTATATATATATCTATTAGGTTTTTTTTCTCTATCAACTTTGTCTATAAAACTCTGCTCCTTTTGCGATAAGCATTATGTATATTTATTAAATAGAAAATATGTCGAAAAACCAGGACGTTTTCTTCAAACAAACGCCACAGCTGCAAACTTAATCACAACAATATTTACCAAACAATACAATTGTAGGGTGTTTTGTGTGATACGTCGTTTGGTGGGCATTCTAAGAACGTCCGTCGACATAAAAACGAATCAAAAGAAAAGCACAGGCAGTGCAAAACGTTCCTTCGTCAGTCGGGCGTATATCATTTAAAACCCACAGAATCTAAAAAAGTTAATAAACTTTTTTATTTAGATTCCTACGGTTCGTCGCGTCGTTAAAGTAAATTATTACTTCGACGCATGCGGAACCCAGGTACCCGAAAACCGTAAGCCTAAGCGTTTTTTTCCAAACATCACTCACTATCGATAAAGTAAATTGATTTTATGTATTTATAAATGTGCGTTTGTATGTATAGTAGTATAGTAGTAGTATAATTTTGTTATTGGTTGTTTCGAGCTTTTTATTGTTATAAAACGTTTTTGTAGTCTTGTACATAAAGTACAGACGAATAGACAGCCCCTTTTATTTATTAATAAACTCCAACCATTTACAAATTGAATTACAACTACAACATCTCTTTTACACATTAATTATACACCATCTTTATTTTCTTTTTTCCGAAGCGAATACGATGAAGAAAATACGCAAAGACTGGCTTACAAAACCGTAAGCCTAAGCGTTTATTTTTCAAACATCACTCACCATCGGTTAAGTAAAATGATGGTATGTATAAATGTGTATTTGTATGTACAGTAGCGTATTAATTTTGTTGTTGGTTGTTTCGAGTTTATTTATTATTATGGTTTGTATGTATAAAGTTTTAGTCTTGTACATAAAGTACAGACGAATAGACAGCCCCTTTTATTTATTAATAAACTCCAACCATTTACAAATTAAATTACAACTACAACATCTCTTTTACACATTAATTATACACCATCTTTATTTTCTTTTTTCCGAAGCGAATACGATGAAGAAAATACGCAAAGACTGGCTTACAAAACCGTAAGCCTAAGCGTTTATTTTTCAAACATCACTCACCATCGGTTAAGTAAAATGATGGTATGTATAAATGTGTATTTGTATGTACAGTAGCGTATTAATTTTGTTGTTGGTTGTTTCGAGTTTATTTATTATTATGGTTTGTATGTATAAAGTTTTAGTCGTGTACATAAAGTACGATCGTATTGGCAGACACCATTATTATTCATTCATTCATTCTTGTTTGTTATTATAAATAACTCCAACCATATACAAATACTACAACAACAACAACAACATCTCTTGCACATTAATTATACACCACCACTGTGTATTAGTACTTTTTTTCGAAGCGAATACGATGATGGAAATACGCTAAGACCGGCACTGCGAAAGCAATAATAAAACGTTAGCACATAACCATCTTTCGACAATATTGATTCGTGTTAATGTTCGAAAAAATTCTTTGAAAACGTCGTTTACGGCACGTTTACAATCGATTTATAAAATAAATCGAAAAACGTAACAACAGATCCGCTTAATGCAAGACGACCCGTTGTTGCTTTTCCGTTCGACGCATAATAAAGAATTTTGTATGAGAATTGATCATCATACGAATAGTGTATGTATGTGTGTTTTTTGTTGATCAGCACAGACAAAATGTGTGTGTATGTGTGACAACTAAACAACAACATTTACACGTTAATGATCCTTCCGCAGGTTCACCTACGGAAACCTTGTTACGACTTTTACTTCCTCTAAATGATCAAGTTTGGTCATCTTCCCAGCAACATCGGCAACGTCGAAACGCCACCGCGCACCGGTCCGAAGACCTCACTAAATCATTCAATCGGTAGTAGCGACGGGCGGTGTGTACAAAGGGCAGGGACGTAATCAACGCGAGCTTATGACTCGCGCTTACTGGGAATTCCTCGTTCATGGGGAACAATTGCAAGCCCCAATCCCTAGCACGAAGGAGGTTCAGCGGGTTACCCGGACCGCTCGGTCAGGGAGGACACGCTGATTCCTTCAGTGTAGCGCGCGTGCGGCCCAGAACATCTAAGGGCATCACAGACCTGTTATTGCTCAATCTCGTGCGGCTAGAAGCCGCCTGTCCCTCTAAGAAGAATTGTTTGTACGCCGACAGTAAAAACCGCACATAGAGACCCGGGCGAACCCGGCTCCAGCCGGCATTTGGGATGTCGAAATACGCCTATTTAGCAGGCTAGAGTCTCGTTCGTTATCGGAATTAACCAGACAAATCGCTCCACCAACTAAGAACGGCCATGCACCACCACCCACCGAATCAAGAAAGAGCTCTCAATCTGTCAATCCTTCCGGTGTCCGGGCCCTGGTGAGGTTTCCCGTGTTGAGTCAAATTAAGCCGCAGGCTCCACTCCTGGTGGTGCCCTTCCGTCAATTCCTTTAAGTTTCAGCTTTGCAACCATACTTCCCCCGGAACCCAAAAGCTTTGGTTTCCCGGAAGCTGCCCGCCGAGTCATCGGAGGAACGTCGGCGGATCGCTAGCTGGCATCGTTTATGGTTAGAACTAGGGCGGTATCTGATCGCCTTCGAACCTCTAACTTTCGTTCTTGATCAATGAAAGCGTTTTTGGCAAATGCTTTCGCTTCTGTCCGTCTTGCGACGATCCAAGAATTTCACCTCTAACGTCGCAATACGAATGCCCCCATCCGTTCCTATTAATCATTACCTCGGGGTTCCGAAAACCAACAAAATAGAACCGAGGTCCTATTCCATTATTCCATGCACACAGTATTCAGGCGAAGTTTTAGCCTGCTTTAAGCACTCTAATTTGTTCAAAGTAAACGTGCCGGCCCACCTCGACACTCAATGAAGAGCACCGCGGCGGGATTGAGTTGGGCCGCCCTCTCGAGCTAAGCCCACCGGCAGGACGTCCCGCGAAACGCCAGTTAACACCGCGAACGATGAACCGGCGGCGCGGGACACAAATTCGACTACGAGCTTTTTAACCGCAACAACTTTAATATACGCTATTGGAGCTGGAATTACCGCGGCTGCTGGCACCAGACTTGCCCTCCAATTGATCCTCGTTAAAGGGTTTAGAGTGTACTCATTCCGATTACGGGGCCTCGGATGAGTCCCGTATCGTTATTTTTCGTCACTACCTCCCCGTGCCGGGAGTGGGTAATTTGCGCGCCTGCTGCCTTCCTTGGATGTGGTAGCCGTTTCTCAGGCTCCCTCTCCGGAATCGAACCCTGATTCCCCGTTACCCGTTACAACCATGGTAGGCGCAGAACCTACCATCGACAGTTGATAAGGCAGACATTTGAAAGATGCGTCGCCGGTGCGAGACCGTGCGATCAGCGTAAAGTTATTCAGATTCACCAAGTTGTACGATGACGGCGAAACCGCCACCGATTGGTTTTGATCTAATAAAAGCGCTCCTTCCGTCTCCGGTCGGAGCTCTGTTTGCATGTATTAGCTCTAGAATTACCACAGTTATCCAAGTAAATGTGGGTACGATCTAAGGAACCATAACTGATTTAATGAGCCTTTCGCGGTTTCACCTTAATTTGGCTTGTACTGAGACATGCATGGCTTAATCTTTGAGACAAGCATATGACTACTGGCAGGATCAACCAGGGAACTGTGTTTTTGTGTTTTTTGAGACAGACGAGAGAATAAAATACTCATCATCATCGTTTATAAAGATGAAGAATATGCGCGTTTGTGCGAAACAATCTAACATATAAGAAAGTAACGCCACGCTGTTTCTTCTTTTCTTCGTACGATATAGAGATAAATGTATCGTCATCATCGTCGTCGTAGTCGTTAAACACCACAACACATATATCGGTCAATAAAGGCATAATAATAATATTTATAATATTATTTTTTACCTTTGCCGATTTAAAAGTTCAAACATTCTCTTCACTCTTCGCAAGATTGAATGCGACGTGAATTTATGAAATTCTTTCGAATCCATAAACGTTACGAATATTATATAAATATTCTCGCTCGGATATTAGAGAGTTGACGCATTTATTATTTTTGTTTGTTTAAATCACAAACATTTGTTAGTTCAACAAAGTTTGATTGCATAAGGACCGCCAACGTAAGAGAATACGTTTTGCCGCATCCGCAATCTCGCTGTGGGGAACTGGGCGAGCCACAAAATCACAAAATAAAGCAATCTCGCAAGCAAAGCCCTATTCGAATTCGATAGCGGAAATGTGCGATAAACGTCGATAAATTGGAAGCAAATGCAGAACGTATACATAATCGGTCGTTTTGTCGTCGTCATTTATGATAAACTTCGACTAAACCGTTACACCGTTCATATCGCCTCACTCAACGCATCGACACACACCACTACCATATGTATACCAGCGCGACACCCGATCGAGGCAGCCGCTCGGTATTGGATGTGCGCACCGCTCCACTGACATAGC
>NW_026986651.1:35000-55047 GCF_031307605.1 Tribolium castaneum | reverse complement strand
AAATGTCAAAATTCAAAAAAATTAAAAATCAACCAAATTAATATATGTTATAGTAGGGAAGCTCAGGATCAATTTAAAATTATTTTCAGAATTTTTTCTCATTTCCTACCCCAAAACTTATAGGGGTAAATTTGGCCAAAAATTTGAAAATCTTTATTTACCTTCGGATCGAGTTCGTTTTTTGTACATGGGTACCCTTTATGGTCCTGATTATGCTCCAGCAATCAAATTTGACATATTCAAATAAAGGGGGTAGTGGGGAATTAAAATGTCAAAATTCAAAAAAATTAAAAATCAACCAAATTAATATATGTTATAGTCGGGAAGCTCAGGATTAATTTAAAATTATTTTCAGAATTTTTTCTCATTTCCTACCCCAAAACTTATAGGGGTAAATTTGTCCAAAAATTTGAAAATCTTTATTTACATTCCGATTGAAGTCGTTATTTGTATATGGGTACCCCCTATAATCCTGATTATGCTCCAGCAATCAAATTTGACATATTCAAATAAAGGGGGTAGTGGGGAATTAAAATGTCAAAATTCAAAAAAATTAAAAATTAACCAAATTAATATATGTTATAGTAAGAAAGCTCAGGATCAATTTAAAATTAGTTTCAGAATTTTTTCTCATTTCCTACCCCAAAACTTATAGGGGTAAATTTGGCCAAAAATTTTAAAATCTTCAGTTACCTTCGGATCGAGTTCGTTTTTTGTACATGGGTACCCTTTATGGTCCTGATTATGCTCCAGCAATCAAATTTGACATATTCAAATAAAGGGGGTAGTGGGGAATTAAAATGTCAAAAATCAAAAAAATTAAAAATCAACCAAATTAATATATGTTATAGTAGGGAAGCTTAGGATCAATTTAAAATTATTTTCAGAGTTTTTTCTCATTTTCTACCCCAAAAAATAGAGGGGTAAATTCGGACAAAATTTTGAAAATCTTTAGTTACCTTCGGATCGAGTTCGTTTTTTGTACATGGGTACCCTTTATGGCCCTGATCATAATCCCTGATATGCTGGAGCATACTCCAGCAATCAAATTTGACATACTCAAATAAAGGGGGTAGTGGGGAATTAAAATGTCAAAATTCAAAAAAATTAAAAATTAACCAAATTAATATATGTTATAGTAGGGAAGCTCAGAATCAATTTAAAATTAGTTTCAGAATTTTATCTCATCTCCTACCCCAAAAACACCGGGGGTAAATTTGGCTAAAAATTTGAAAATCTTTATTTATGTTTGGATCAATGTCGTTTTTTGCATATGGGTACCCTCTATTGTCCTGATTATGCTCCATTAATCAGAGTTGACATATTTAAATTAGGGGGGTAGTGGGAAATTAAAATGTCAAAATTTAAAAAATTTAAAAATCAACCAAATTAATATATGTTATAGTAGGGAAGCTCAGGATCAATCTAAAATTAGTTTCAGAATTTTATCTCATCTCCTACCCCAAAAACACCGGGGGTAAATTTGGCTAAAAATTTGAAAATCTTTATTTATGTTCGGATCGATGTCGTTTTTTGCATATGGGTACCCTCTATTGTCCTGATTATGCTCCATTAATCAGAGTTCACATATTTAAATTAGGGGGGTAGTGGGAAATTAAAATGTCAAAATTCAAAAAATTTAAAAATCTATTAAATGACCATATGGTATAGTAGGGAAACTCAGGATTAATTTAAAATTATTTTCAAAATTTTATCTCATTTCCTACCCCAAAAAAACCGGGGGTAAATTTGGCCAAAATTTTGAAAATCTTTATTTATCTTTCAATCGATGTCATTTTTTGCATGCGGGTATCCCCTATAGTCCTGAATATGCTCCACCAATCATAGTTGACATATTCAAATTAGGGGGGTAGTGGGAAATTAATATGTCAAAATTCAAAAAATTTAAAAATCCACCTAATTAATATATGTTATAGTACGGAAGCTCAGGATCAATCTAAAATTAGTTTCAATTTTAAAAATTGATCAAATTAATATATGTTATAGTAGGAAAGCTCAGGATCAATTTAAATATAGTATCAAAATTTCATCCCATTTCCTACTTCAAAAAGACAGGAGGCAAATTTGGCCAAAAGTTTGAAAATCTATGTTTATATTCGGATCGAAGTCGTTTTTTGCAAATGGGTAGCCCCTATAGTCGTGATTACGCTCTAATAATCAGAGTTGACATATTCAGATTAGGGAGGTAGTGGGGGATCGATCGGATCGATGTCGTTTTTTGCACAGAGGCACTCCTTTATCGATAAAATACTAAATATTAAAAACAAAACGCATATGTGATCGAAGACAGGCTACGAAATAGAAATAGAAATTGGTACGCTTTCGAGGTCGGTGCGCATCCGAGTTCGGTACTCATCCGAGGTCAGGTAGCGTTTCTGGTTCACCCGCTAATAGGGAACGTGAGCTGGGTTTAGACCGTCGTGAGACAGGTTAGTTTTACCCTACTGATGACTCGTCGTTGCGATAGTAATCCTGCTCAGTACGAGAGGAACCGCAGGTTCGGACATTTGGTTCACGCACTCGCTCGAGCGGGCGGTGGTGCGAAGCTACCATCCGTGGGATTATGCCTGAACGCCTCTAAGGCCGTATCCTTTCTAGTCAAAGGTGGCAACGATACCTTTAGGAGTTTCGAGAGTCGACAGGCTCAAAACAATGTGACTTTACTAGGCGTTTAACGCTTGCGTACGAACGTCGCACGAGCCCTATTTGCCGTGTGAAGCCACCGATCGGCGGCGGGATCGATCCTTGCCACGTCCGACCAGGCTTCTAGACGGTCAATTATGGGTACATTGTTGTTCGACGTCGAAACTCGGAATTGTCTGTAGACGACTTACGTACCTGGCAGGGTGTTGTACTCGGTAGAGCAGTTTCCACGCTGCGATCTGTTGAGACTCAGCCCTCAGCTTGGGGATTCGTCTTGTCGGCGAGACGAGACCCCGTCAACGTTTAGAAAGCTGAGTGGATAAAAAATATACCCAGCCAGGTACACATTGTTTATATAAAAATTTCTAGTATGCAATGCAATGCAACTTGGGCTAATAACCAACATGAACTTACTATATTTTATTATTACATACGTACCTGGCAAGGTGTTGTATTCGGTAGAGCTGTTTCTACGCTGCGATCTGTTAAGACAGACTCAGCTTGGAGATTCGTCTTGTCGGTGAGACGAGACTCCGTCAACGTTTAGAAAGCTGAGAGGATAAAACAATACACAGCCAGGTACACATTGTTTATATAAAAATTTCTAGTATGCAATGCAACTTGGGCTAATAACCAACATGAACTTACTCTATTTTATTATTACATACGTACCTGGCAAGGTGTTGTATTCGGTAGAGCTGTTTCTACGCTGCGATCTGTTAAGACAGACTCAGCTTGGAGATTCGTCTTGTCGGTGAGACGAGACTCCGTCAACGTTTAGAAAGCTGAGAGAATAAAACAATACACAGCCAGGTACACATTGTTTAATAAATATTACTAGTATGCAATGCAACTTGGGCTAACCAACATGAACTTACTCTATTTTATCATTACAAATAAATTTACCTCTCTAAAAACTCTCACTCTTCTCACCACAATTTAATACACTTTAGTAGTGTACAGCCTTATTTCTCTCAAGTAACAAAAAGACGATGGTGTGGTTGGTGATAGTGATAGAAACCAACTAGTCTTAAAGAGTATGAGTAATAGAGTCAGAGATGAATAATACAAGAGAGAGGAAAGAAAGAGAAAGAGAAAGAGAAAGAGAAAGAGAAAGAGACAGAGAGAAAGAAAGAAATTAAAAGGAAAAGAAGATGATAAAGAGAGAGAGAGAGAGAGAGAGGAGGAAGAGTAGAAGAAAGCCAGCAAATTTATTCGAACGACATACTTCGTTCTACGGACTTAGCACATAGCTCTCGCCTAGCACATAGCTCTCGCCTAGCACATAGCTCTCGCCTAGCACATAGCTCTCGCCTAGCACATAGCTCTCGCCTAGCACATAGCTCTCGCCTAGCACATAGCTCTCGCCTAGCACATAGCTCTCGCCTAGCACATAGCTCTCGCCTAGCACATAGCGCTCGCCTTGCACCATTCACTGCTTAATAACTACTGCATATAATAAAGTCACGATTGCTCATGTGGTAAAATAGTAATGACACAATCATTTTGTTTAAAGGTATGCAACCAACATTACACAAAACGCGCGCTAAAGTTGCCTAAAACCACGAAGTACTACGTATACTTTAATTGTAACGCAACTGGTTTCACAGTAAACGTGTATGAAAATTGCCTATATTCAAGAAGTACTACATTTGTTTAAATATTGTATTACTGTTACGAAGTACGACGTTTAAATATTATGAATTATTTTTAGTTGTATATAAAATCATAGCTATTTTTGTAAATTAATAATGCAACCCGCAATACACCAAATGTGTATTAATATTGCCTAACTTGTACGAAGTACAACGTTCATTTAAGTGCATTAAATATGGTGCTCTGTGTGATGAAATACGACGTTCATGTGACCATAAAGTAACAAACGAAGTACGGCGCTCACAAATGCAGCACTCAAAATTATTGTTTCATTGCACGACGTTTGCTTTGTTTCTGACTGCGACGAAATGCAGCGTTCATTTGACTTTGTACATAGTACAGACGAAGTACGACGTTTGCGAAGTACGGCACTCAAAATCGTGATTTTCATGTACGACGTTTATTTGCACGTCCTGCCGACTGCGACGGAGTACAGCGTTCAATTGACTTTGTACATAGTACAGACGAAGTACGACGTTTGCGAAGTACGGCACTCAAAATCGTGATTTTCTTGTACGACGTTTATTTGCACGTGCTGTCGACTGCGACGAAGTTAAGCGTTCATTTGACTTTGTACATAGTACAGACGAAGTACGACGTTTTCGAAGTACGGCACTCAAAATCGTGATTTTCTTGTACGACGTTTATTTGCACGTGCTGCCGACTGCGACGGAGTACAGCGTTCAATTGACTTTGTGCATAGTACAGACGAAGTACGACGTTTGCGAAGTACGGCACTCAAAATCATGATTTTCTTGTAAGACGTTTATTTGCAGTTGCTTCCGACTGCGACGAAGTACAGCGTTCAATTGACTTTGTACATAGTACAGACGAAGTACGACGTTTGCGAAGTACGGCACTCAAAATCATGATTTTCTTGTAAGACGTTTATTTGCAGTTGCTTTCGACTGCGACGAAGTACAGCGTTCAATTGACTTTGTACATAGTACAGACGAAGTACGACGTTTGCGAAGTACGGCACTCAAAATCATGATTTTCTTGTAAGACGTTTATTTGCAGTTGCTTCCGACTGCGACGAAGTACAGCGTTCAATTGACTTTGTACATAGTACAGACGAAGTACGACGTTTGCGAAGTACGGCACTCAAAATCATGATTTTCTTGTACGACGTTTATTTGCACTTGCTGTCGACTGCGACGAAGTTTAGCGTTCATTTGACTTTGTACATAGTACAAACGAAGTACGACGTTTGCGAAGTACGACACTCAAAATCATGATTTTCTTGTACGACGTTTATTTGCACTTGCTGTCGACTGCGACGAAGTTTAGCGTTCATTTGACTTTGTACATAGTACAGACGAAGTACGACGTTAGCGAAGTACGGCACTCAAAATCGTGATTTTCTTGTACGACGTTTATTTGCACGCGCTGTCGACTGCGACGAGGTTTAGCGTTCACTTGACTTTGTACATAGTATAGACGAAGTACGACGTTTGCGAAGTACGGCACTCAAAATCGTGATTTTCTTGTACGACGTTTATTCGCACGTGCTGCCGACTGCGACGAAATGCAGCGTTCATAGTACAAACGAAGTACGACGTTCACAAAGTGATGAAGTAAAACGTAAACAATAAATAATAATAATGCAACCCACAATACACTAATTGTGTATTAAAATTGCATAACCTACACGAAGTACGACGTTCAAGAATACTAAAGAATTTTATTTGTGTTGTATATAATGAAAAAACAGCAAATTTTTTTGCAAATTACGTATCTGTAAATAAATGTAAACATTTAGCAACTAATCAAAATTGTTTTTTTTGCCTAGATATTAAAGTAAAACATAAAAATACATTAAATTTATAAAATGCAACCCGCAGCACACTAGATGTGCATTAATATTGCATAACCTTCACGAAGTACGACGTCCAAAAATATTAATTTTTTTTTATATTGAGGTTAAAAGTGAGAAAACATAAATTAATAATAATGCAACCTGCAATACACTTAATATGTACTGATCTTGCATAACCTTTACGAAGTACTACGTTCAAGTATAAATTAATATTATTGTGACTCGCAATACACTAAATTTGTATCAATATTGCATAACCTACACGAAGTACGACGTTCAAGAATATTAAAGAATTTTATTTGTGTTGTATATAATAAAAAAACAGCAAATTTTTTTGCAAGTTACGTATCTGTAAATAAATGTAAACATTCAGCAACTAATCAAAAATGTTTTTTTGCCTAGACATTAAAGTAAATCATAAGAATACATTAAATTTATAAAATGCAACCCGCAGCACAACAGATGTGCATCAATATTGCATAACTGTTACGAAGTACGACGTCCAAAAATATTAAATTTTTTTTTATATGAAGGTAAAAAGTGAGAAAACATAAATTAATAATAATGCAACCTGCAATACACTTAATGTGTACTGATGTTGCATAACCTTCACGAAGTACTACGTTCAAATATAAATTAATATTATTGCGACCCGCAATACACTAAATTTGTATCAATATTGCATAACTTACACGAAGTACGACGTTTAAAAATATTAAATGTTTTATTTGTAGTTTGCATATAATAAAAAAAAAACAAATTTTGATGTAAATTACGTATCTATAAATAAACGTACACATTTAACAATTAAATAAACATAGTATTTTGGCCTAGATATTAAATTAAAACATAAAAATGCATAATATTTATTAAAATGCAACTTGCAATACACCAAATGTGTATTAATATTGCATAACCTTTACGAAGTACGACGTTCACGAAGTACGTCGTTTACGAAGTGCGACGTTTACGAAGTACGTCGTTTACGAAGTGCGACGTTCACGAGGTACGTCGTTTACGAAGTGCGACGTTCACGAAGTACGTCGTTTACGAAGTGCGACGTTCGCGAAGTACGACGTCTACACATTAGGGCACTCAAAATTATTGTTACGTTGTACGACATTCAGACGTTCCAACTGCGACTAACTACAGCATTCATTTGACTTTGCACATACGACGAACGAAGTACGACGTTTACGAAGTACGGCGCTTAAAATAATTTTGTTTTTATTAATTAATTATTTTTTTTAAAACAAACGTTTTTATAATTAAATTTTATAATGGTTTAAATATAAAATATGACTTTTTAATATTATCAATATTTAAAATATTTTCTCCCTTTTGTGTGTATGCCTTATAGTTATAGAGCTGTGCGCTTCGGTAGACGTCGCCTGTGGAGCTATGTCAGTGGAGCGGTGCGCACATCCAATACCGAGCGGCTGCCTCGATCGGTGTCGCGCTGGTATACATATGGTAGTGGTGTGTGTCGATGCGTTGAGTGAGGCGATATGAACGGTGTAACGGTTTAGTCGAAGTTTATCATAAATGACGACGACAAAACGACCGATTATGTATACGTTCTGCATTTGCTTCCAATTTATCGACGTTTATTGCACATTTCCGCTATCGAATTCGAATAGGGCTTTGCTTGCGAGATTGCTTTATTTTGTGATTTTGTGGCTCGCCCAGTTCCCCACAGCGAGATTGCGGATGCGGCAAAACGTATTCTCTTACGTTGGCGGTCCTTATGCAATCAAACTTTGTTGAACTAACAAATGTTTGTGATTTAAACAAACAAAAATAATAAATGCGTCAACTCTCTAATATCCGAGCGAGAATATTTATATAATATTCGTAACGTTTATGGATTCGAAAGAATTTCATAAATTCACGTCGCATTCAATCTTGCGAAGAGTGAAGAGAATGTTTGAACTTTTAAATCGGCAAAGGTAAAAAATAATATTATAAATATTATTATTATGCCTTTATTGACCGATATATGTGTTGTGGTGTTTAACGACTACGACGACGATGATGACGATACATTTATCTCTATATCGTACGAAGAAAAGAAGAAACAGCGTGGCGTTACTTTCTTATATGTTAGATTGTTTCGCACAAACGCGCATATTCTTCATCTTTATAAACGATGATGATGAGTATTTTATTCTCTCGTCTGTCTCAAAAAACACAAAAACACAGTTCCCTGGTTGATCCTGCCAGTAGTCATATGCTTGTCTCAAAGATTAAGCCATGCATGTCTCAGTACAAGCCAAATTAAGGTGAAACCGCGAAAGGCTCATTAAATCAGTTATGGTTCCTTAGATCGTACCCACATTTACTTGGATAACTGTGGTAATTCTAGAGCTAATACATGCAAACAGAGCTCCGACCGGAGACGGAAGGAGCGCTTTTATTAGATCAAAACCAATCGGTGGCGGTTTCGCCGTCATCGTACAACTTGGTGAATCTGAATAACTTTACGCTGATCGCACGGTCTCGCACCGGCGACGCATCTTTCAAATGTCTGCCTTATCAACTGTCGATGGTAGGTTCTGCGCCTACCATGGTTGTAACGGGTAACGGGGAATCAGGGTTCGATTCCGGAGAGGGAGCCTGAGAAACGGCTACCACATCCAAGGAAGGCAGCAGGCGCGCAAATTACCCACTCCCGGCACGGGGAGGTAGTGACGAAAAATAACGATACGGGACTCATCCGAGGCCCCGTAATCGGAATGAGTACACTCTAAACCCTTTAACGAGGATCAATTGGAGGGCAAGTCTGGTGCCAGCAGCCGCGGTAATTCCAGCTCCAATAGCGTATATTAAAGTTGTTGCGGTTAAAAAGCTCGTAGTCGAATTTGTGTCCCGCGCCGCCGGTTCATCGTTCGCGGTGTTAACTGGCGTTTCGCGGGACGTCCTGCCGGTGGGCTTAGCTCGAGAGGGCGGCCCAACTCAATCCCGCCGCGGTGCTCTTCATTGAGTGTCGAGGTGGGCCGGCACGTTTACTTTGAACAAATTAGAGTGCTTAAAGCAGGCTAAAACTTCGCCTGAATACTGTGTGCATGGAATAATGGAATAGGACCTCGGTTCTATTTTGTTGGTTTTCGGAACCCCGAGGTAATGATTAATAGGAACGGATGGGGGCATTCGTATTGCGACGTTAGAGGTGAAATTCTTGGATCGTCGCAAGACGGACAGAAGCGAAAGCATTTGCCAAAAACGCTTTCATTGATCAAGAACGAAAGTTAGAGGTTCGAAGGCGATCAGATACCGCCCTAGTTCTAACCATAAACGATGCCAGCTAGCGATCCGCCGACGTTCCTCCGATGACTCGGCGGGCAGCTTCCGGGAAACCAAAGCTTTTGGGTTCCGGGGGAAGTATGGTTGCAAAGCTGAAACTTAAAGGAATTGACGGAAGGGCACCACCAGGAGTGGAGCCTGCGGCTTAATTTGACTCAACACGGGAAACCTCACCAGGCCCGGACACCGGAAGGATTGACAGATTGAGAGCTCTTTCTTGATTCGGTGGGTGGTGGTGCATGGCCGTTCTTAGTTGGTGGAGCGATTTGTCTGGTTAATTCCGATAACGAACGAGACTCTAGCCTGCTAAATAGGCGTATTTCGACATCCCAAATGCCGGCTGGAGCCGGGTTCGCCCGGTCTCTATGTGCGGTTTTTACTGTCGGCGTACAAACAATTCTTCTTAGAGGGACAGGCGGCTTCTAGCCGCACGAGATTGAGCAATAACAGGTCTGTGATGCCCTTAGATGTTCTGGGCCGCACGCGCGCTACACTGAAGGAATCAGCGTGTCCTCCCTGACCGAGCGGTCCGGGTAACCCGCTGAACCTCCTTCGTGCTAGGGATTGGGGCTTGCAATTGTTCCCCATGAACGAGGAATTCCCAGTAAGCGCGAGTCATAAGCTCGCGTTGATTACGTCCCTGCCCTTTGTACACACCGCCCGTCGCTACTACCGATTGAATGATTTAGTGAGGTCTTCGGACCGGTGCGCGGTGGCGTTTCGACGTTGCCGATGTTGCTGGGAAGATGACCAAACTTGATCATTTAGAGGAAGTAAAAGTCGTAACAAGGTTTCCGTAGGTGAACCTGCGGAAGGATCATTAACGTGTAAATGTTGTTGTTTAGTTGTCACACATACACACACATTTTGTCTGTGCTGATCAACAAAAAACACACATACATACACTATTCGTATGATGATCAATTCTCATACAAAATTCTTTATTATGCGTCGAACGGAAAAGCAACAACGGGTCGTCTTGCATTAAGCGGATCTGTTGTTACGTTTTTCGATTTATTTTATAAATCGATTGTAAACGTGCCGTAAACGACGTTTTCAAAGAATTTTTTCGAACATTAACACGAATCAATATTGTCGAAAGATGGTTATGTGCTAACGTTTTATTATTGCTTTCGCAGTGCCGGTCTTAGCGTATTTCCATCATCGTATTCGCTTCGAAAAAAAGTACTAATACACAGTGGTGGTGTATAATTAATGTGCAAGAGATGTTGTTGTTGTTGTTGTAGTATTTGTATATGGTTGGAGTTATTTATAATAACAAACAAGAATGAATGAATGAATAATAATGGTGTCTGCCAATACGATCGTACTTTATGTACACGACTAAAACTTTATACATACAAACCATAATAATAAATAAACTCGAAACAACCAACAACAAAATTAATACGCTACTGTACATACAAATACACATTTATACATACCATCATTTTACTTAACCGATGGTGAGTGATGTTTGAAAAATAAACGCTTAGGCTTACGGTTTTGTAAGCCAGTCTTTGCGTATTTTCTTCATCGTATTCGCTTCGGAAAAAAGAAAATAAAGATGGTGTATAATTAATGTGTAAAAGAGATGTTGTAGTTGTAATTTAATTTGTAAATGGTTGGAGTTTATTAATAAATAAAAGGGGCTGTCTATTCGTCTGTACTTTATGTACAAGACTAAAACTTTATACATACAAACCATAATAATAAATAAACTCGAAACAACCAACAACAAAATTAATACGCTACTGTACATACAAATACACATTTATACATACCATCATTTTACTTAACCGATGGTGAGTGATGTTTGAAAAATAAACGCTTAGGCTTACGGTTTTGTAAGCCAGTCTTTGCGTATTTTCTTCATCGTATTCGCTTCGGAAAAAAGAAAATAAAGATGGTGTATAATTAATGTGTAAAAGAGATGTTGTAGTTGTAATTTAATTTGTAAATGGTTGGAGTTTATTAATAAATAAAAGGGGCTGTCTATTCGTCTGTACTTTATGTACAAGACTACAAAAACGTTTTATAACAATAAAAAGCTCGAAACAACCAATAACAAAATATACTACTACTATACTACTATACATACAAACGCACATTTATAAATACATAAAATCAATTTACTTTATCGATAGTGAGTGATGTTTGGAAAAAAACGCTTAGGCTTACGGTTTTCGGGTACCTGGGTTCCGCATGCGTCGAAGTAATAATTTACTTTAACGACGCGACGAACCGTAGGAATCTAAATAAAAAAGTTTATTAACTTTTTTAGATTCTGTGGGTTTTAAATGATATACGCCCGACTGACGAAGGAACGTTTTGCACTGCCTGTGCTTTTCTTTTGATTCGTTTTTATGTCGACGGACGTTCTTAGAATGCCCACCAAACGACGTATCACACAAAACACCCTACAATTGTATTGTTTGGTAAATATTGTTGTGATTAAGTTTGTAGCTGTGGCGTTTGTTTGAAGAAAACGTCTGGTTTTTCGACATATTTTCTATTTAATAAATATACATAATGCTTATCGCAAAAGGAGCAGAGTTTTATAGACAAAGTTGATAGAGAAAAAAAACCTAATAGATATATATACGTATTTATAAAACGTTAATATCATCGGGTTATTCTTTATGTAAACTTAAACTATAACTGCATACTCTTTTCGATAAGTAGAAACAAATGCCACTTTAATTAAATAAAATATTATAAAATATAACGCCGAACGTTTCTTTCGATTGGTCCGTTTCTCACATATACATCACAATTGTAATAACCTTAAGTAGTTATTTTTGTTGTTGTGTGATGATGAAACGATTTCGATGTGGAACGGTGCGTTATGTAATAATATTTTAAATTTGTTTGAAAAGATTACCCTGAACGGTGGATCACTTGGCTCGTGGGTCGATGAAGAACGCAGCTAATTGCGCGTCAACTTGTGAACTGCAGGACACATGAACATCGACATTTCGAACGCACATTGCGGTCCTCGGATATACTGTTCCCGGACCACTCCTGGCTGAGGGTCGTGTCAATTTCAAAGACTGCTCGGTTTTTGTCTTAAACACAGCGCACAATGTTGTGTAGACAATTACGTCGGAGCGTGTTGGGTGCAAATATGACGCGTTACTATAATTGTTAATTGATTGTCGGTTGTCATAATAAAATATTATGCAACGTAGACAACAATAAAAACAATATAAATAATAACGCGGCATCCTAAAACGCAATAGCGGCTGACATTCTTATTAGTTTGTTGGTACAAGTTGGTTTAGACGTAGCACGTCCGATATTAAAAAGCAGCCACAACGCTTAAATTTCGAACGAAGCGATCGTCGTGTCCGAGACGTTAAAGTTGTTTATATGCATATTTTATGCACTATAATTAACAACAACAACATTCTCGCAACGACGTCAGATCGATGTTTGAAATTGTTTGGAGGCAGCCATATAAACGGAATACGTGTAATTATCGTCTGACAAAATAAAGGCAAATTTATATTTGCGACCTCAGAGCAGGTGAGACTACCCGCTGAATTTAAGCATATTATTAAGCGGAGGAAAAGAAACTAACTAGGATTTCCTTAGTAGCGGCGAGCGAACAGGAAAAAGCCCAGCACTGAATCCCGCGGCCGAAACCGGACGCCGGGAAATGTGGTGTTAGGGAGGATCCGTCATCCCGAGATTGTGCGACGCGTCCAAGTCCATCTTGAACGGGGCCACAGCCCATAGAGGGTGCCAGGCCCGTAGTGACCGTTGCCGATAACGGGAGGATCTCTCCTCAGAGTCGGGTTGCTTGAGAGTGCAGCCCTAAGTGGGTGGTAAACTCCATCTAAGGCTAAATATGACCACGAGACCGATAGCGAACAAGTACCGTGAGGGAAAGTTGAAAAGAACTTTGAAGAGAGAGTTCAATAGTACGTGAAACCGTTCAGGGGTAAACCTGAGAAACCCGAAAGGTCGAAAGGGGAGATTCAGCGTGACTCGATAGCGGCGCTAAATGATCATGCGACGAACGGCGTACGCGTCGTTCGCGCCTTTTGTTTATGCGAACCGAAGTCGAACGCGTGCACTTCTCCCCCAGTAGGACGTCGCGATCCTTTGGGTGTCGATCTAAGGCCCGCGGTGGAGCCCGTTCGAACGGTTCGCCGTTTCGGACGAACCCGCGGTGTTTCCCGGTCGACTCGCTCGAAGGTATGCATATGGCGCCGGGCCGCTACACAGTTAGCGTCCGACCATTGGCAAGCGCGTTCGTTTATGACGGTAATCGCACCTGGTGTCGGTTCTGTCTACGAATGGCTGTTCGCCAATGAGTTCTCGGACAGACTCGGTTGAAACGCCGATCTGCGACGCTATAGCTTTGGGTACTTTCAGGACCCGTCTTGAAACACGGACCAAGGAGTCTAGCATGTGCGCGAGTCATTGGGACATGACTAAACCTAAAGGCGCAATGAAAGTGAAAGTTCGTCTTGCACGGACTAAGGGAAGATGGGCGGCCGTTACGGCTGTCGCCCCGCACTCCCGGGGCGTCTCATTCTCATTGCGAGAAGAGGCGCACCAAGAGCGTACACGCTGGGACCCGAAAGATGGTGAACTATGCCTGGTCAGGACGAAGTCAGGGGAAACCCTGATGGAGGTCCGTAGCGATTCTGACGTGCAAATCGATCGTCGGAACTGGGTATAGGGGCGAAAGACTAATCGAACCATCTAGTAGCTGGTTCCCTCCGAAGTTTCCCTCAGGATAGCTGGCGCTCGTCGCTTACGAGTTTCATCCGGTAAAGCGAATGATTAGAGGCATTGGGGTCGAAACGGCCTCAACCTATTCTCAAACTTTAAATGGGTGAGATCTCCGGCTTGCTCGAACTTTATATGAAGCCGCGAGACTCGAATCAGAGTGCCAAGTGGGCCATTTTTGGTAAGCAGAACTGGCGCTGTGGGATGAACCAAACGCCGAGTTAAAGCGCCTAAATCGACGCTTATGGGATACCATGAAAGGCGTTGGTAACTTAAGACATCAGGACGGTGGCCATGGAAGTCGGAATCCGCCAAGGAGTGTGTAACAACTCACCTGCCGAAGTTACTAGCCCTGAAAATGGATGGCGCTGAAGCGTCGTGCTTATACTCGGCCGTCAGCGGCATGTGCGGTCGGTTATTTAATTAACCGGCCATGAAGCCCTGACGAGTAGGAGGGTCGCGGCGGTGAGCGCAGAAGGACTGGCCGTGAGGCCGTCTGGAGCCGCCGTCGGTGCAGATCTTGGTGGTAGTAGCAAATACTCCAGCGAGGCCCTGGAGGACTGACGTGGAGAAGGGTTTCGTGTGAACAGCCGTTGCACACGAGTCAGTCGATCCTAAGCCCTAGGCGAAAGCCGATGTTGATGTGGTGTAGATATGTCGTTGGTTCGTTTTTAATTCGAACGTAAACGTACGAAGCGAGCACACACCCATTGGGCGAAAGGGAATCCGGTTCCTATTCCGGAACCCGGCAGCGGAACCGTTAATAATTCGGGCCCTCGCAAGAGAGTTCGTCGGGGCAACCCAAAAGGACCCGGAGACGCCGTCGGGAGATCCGGGAAGAGTTTTCTTTTCTGCATGAGCGTTCGAGTTCCATGGAATCCTCTAGCAGGGAGATATGGTTTGGAACGCGAAGAGCACCGCAGTTGCGGCGGTGTCCGGATCTTCCCCTCGGACCTTGAAAATCCGGGAGAGGGCCACGTCGAGGCGTCGCGCCGGTTCGTACCCATATCCGCAGCAGGTCTCCAAGGTGAAGAGCCTCTAGTCGATAGAATAATGTAGGTAAGGGAAGTCGGCAAATTGGATCCGTAACTTCGGGATAAGGATTGGCTCTGAGGATCGGGGCGTGTCGGGCTTGGCGAGGAAGCGGGTCGCGGCTGACGTGCCGGGCCTGTGCGAGGTGAAGCGTTGTTCCGTTTCGGCGGTCAATGTCGAATCCGAGTTCGGTCCCGTGCCTTTTGGCCTCCCGCGGAACCGTCTTGCTGCGAGGCTCCGGGTGCGCCCGTCAGGGCGTCCGGAAGTCCTCTTCGGCCGCCATTCAACGGTCAGCTCAGAACTGGCACGGACCGGGGGAATCCGACTGTCTAATTAAAACAAAGCATTGCGATGGCCCCTGCGGGTGTTGACGCAATGTGATTTCTGCCCAGTGCTCTGAATGTCAACGTGAAGAAATTCAAGCAAGCGCGGGTAAACGGCGGGAGTAACTATGACTCTCTTATGGTAGCCAAATGCCTCGTCATCTAATTAGTGACGCGCATGAATGGATTAACGAGATTCCCGCTGTCCCTACCCACTAGTCGGCTTCGTGCAATTGCCGGGTACGGATGTGTTTCTCGCGCGTAGGTGAAAAACATAACCTAAAAAATCGGTTTTAGCACGTTTTTCGTTGCTCCGCAGCAAGGGGGCACCTTTCTCGGGGCTCTGTGTCGTGGTCGGTTGTGCTGGTGAAATTTTCTGGACTTAGAAAAATTTTGCGTTTTTCGGGACTTAGAAAAATTTTTTCAGGTGGATTTCAGGTGATTCGAAAAAATCGTCTCAGGACATCGGGAATCGGTCCTGAGGGTTTGTTTAGTGTCCATTCGGAAAAATCTGTTATTGTTTAAAAAAATTTTTTTTTTGGTTATTTTCTTTGGTTCAATTTTACTCTTGGGACTTAGAAAAATTCTTGGACTTAGAAAAATTGCAGGTTTCTCGTTTCGTTTATTTAAAAATTCTTGGACTTAGAAAAATTGCAGGTTTCTCGTTTCGTTTATTTTCTAAGTCCCACTCGGGACTTAGAATAGTTTTAGTGATCTTGGTTGAGTTTTACTCTTGGGACTTAGAAAAATTCTTGGACTTAGAAAAATTGCAGGTTTCTCGTTCCTTTATTCTCCAAGTCCCACTCGGGACTTAGAATAGTTTTAGTGATCTTGGTTGAATTTTACTCTTGGGACTTAGAAAAATTCTTGGACTTAGAAAATTTCAAAAGGTTTCTCGTTTCGCTTATTCTCTAAGTCCCACTCGGGACTTAGAATAATTTTGTTGAACGGGGTCAAAATTTTTTTGGAATCATAATGGGGACTAGAAGAAGTAGCGTGTCCAGTAAAAGGTCAAGGCTCGACGATGACAGTAATGAGGAATTTGACGAGGTGGAGCATGTCAAAGCGATTAAGGACGACCTTCTGAAGATCCTTTTTAATGAGGCAAACAAGTGTAACAAGGGCGCGATTGAGCAGATTCTAAATAGGTTCGAGGACCTGGAACTGGTGACAATGCGTCTGATTAGAGATAACAGTTTCTTAGAGGGGAGGATTAAAGAAATGAAGAAGTATTCCACTACAGGAGAGGAAATAAAGAATCAAAAGGAGGGAGGACTGGTGGTGCCCGTAAGTAACAACGTGGTGAAAAGTTATGCTATAGTAGTGAAAGGAAAGGATGAGAACGCCTCAAAAATAAAGGAAAAATTGATGAAGGTTGAAACGGACGCCAAAATTCAGGCGGTAAAGCAATCAAGAGCAGGAGGGTTGGTTATTCAGACCACCAATGAAAAAGACTTGAATAAGATAAAGGACCAGATTAATAAACAGGAGCAGGGCTGGACGATTGAAGAAGCGAGGAGAAGAGACCCAACATTGTTGGTCTACGATGTCCCAGAGAAAATCGATAATGAAGAATTCGCTAAAGAAGTGTACAAAAAGAACGTGGCCGCGTTGATGGGAGAGGAGGAATTTATAAAGGAGTTTAGAGTGGTGAGTAAGAGAAACAGTGAAAAGGGTGAAAAAGGCAAAAAAGGGTTAGAAAATGGAAAGGAAAATATTATGATTGGTGCGTCACCACGTGTGTGCAAGTTACTGCTCCAACAGGGAAGGGTATATATAGGGTGGACAAGCTTAAAAATAAAGGAGTGGTATAGTGTTCTAAGATGTCATAAATGTTATGAATATGGCCATAGCTTACAGAACTGTAAGGCTAAGAATGTGGTGTGTAGAAGGTGCTGTGAAGAAGGACATCAGATTAGGGAATGCAAAAAAACCTTGGAAGTTTGCCGCAACTGCAAGCGGGCAGGTAGGGAATATGGACACTCGGTGCTGTCGGCTGGATGTCCTGAGTTTTCGGAGAGGCTCAGATTGGCTAAAGAGAAACAGCGGGTAAATGACGTCCTTAATGGTTAGATGGTGTCAGGTTAATTGTGGTAGGGGTGAAAGGGCAATGAATGATCTGAGCGTGTATATGGTAGAGGAGAAAGTGAGTGTGTGCCTGATACAGGAACCGTATGAATGGAAGCAGAATGTAAGGGGGATGCCACTTCATTTCAGAGTGATATCCAGTAAGAAAGCGGCGATCGTAGTGAATGATGAAAGTATAGAAGTGATGGAGGTTGGAGAATTTAGAAGGGAGTGGGCTGTATGTGCTTGGTTGAAAGGTGACTTTGGTGAATGTGTGGTATGTTCGCTTTATTGTGTGTATGGTGAGGGAATGGAGGACAAGGCTGCGTACCTAGAGGAGCTTTGGCGTAAATTCGGTAGACTAAAGATGCTGGTAGGGCTTGATGCCAATGCGGTGTCCCCCCTGTGGCACAGCAAATGGGAAGGATGGAGGGAGGATGAAAGGGTTGTTCGTGGAAGGGTACTGGAGGAGGTTATTTTGAGGGAGGGGATTGCTGTCCTAAATTCTCCCAGTGATGAATACACTTACTCCGGTCCAGGGGGACAGAGTGATATTGACGTCACGCTGTGTACCGATGGGTTTTTGGGACTGGTACGCAAATGGTGTGTGAGAGATGAGGTTAGTTGTAGCGACCATAACTTAATCGAATTGGAGTTGGGATACCATATTGATCGGGATTGTGGGCCTCCTCCTGGAGGATGGGTGGTATGCGAGGGCGACTGGCCGAAATTTGACGCATGTTTTCTCGATGAGGTGTTTTGCGTAGAGAGAGAGTTTGCCCTTCTTGATGCTGAGGGTATGGTTGAGCTAATGACTAAAATGGTGCGGCGCGCAGGTGACAGGTCCTTTAAAGTGAATCGGGGACACTCAAATAGACGGGTACGGTGGTGGAACGAGAGGCTGGGGGATCTTCGGGCTAGATGCAGACGTTCGAGGAGGGTTTATCAGCGCCTTCGGAGGCATAATGCAGAGGGGCAGGACGCGGCCAGGGCACGGTACATTGAGGAATGGAATGAATACAAAAACGAGATAAGGAAGGCCAAAGAGGAGGACTGGAGAAGGTTTGTGGACAGGGTAGGAAATGTGGACCCATGGGGTGGGGTTTATAAAATTATTAGGGGTAGGAAGGGTAGAATCTGTATGGGAGCTGTTAGGAAAGATAATGGGGAAATGACGGTTGGGTGGGAGGATACGGCAAGTGCTTTGTTGAATGAATTCTTTCCCCCAGACGAAAAGGTAAGGGATGAGGTGAGACTGGTGGGGGGGGCGAGAATGGAACCGGTAACCGAGGAAGAGGTTGAGGTTGCGGTCAAAAGAATTAATGGTAAGAAGGCTCCGGGATTAGATGGAATAAAAGGTGACATTGTTAAGCGTGTCTGGGCTTTAAGGCCGGATCTGATGCATCGTATGTATGAGCAGTGTGTGTTGGAGGGAACCTTCCCCAGGGAATGGAAGAAAGCGAATGTTGTGGTTCTGTTGAAGTCTCCGGACAAAGACAGGGCTGAGATAAGATCATATAGACCTATATGCTTGTTGAGTGTGTTTGGTAAAGTCATGGAAAGGATTATGGTGAATAGGCTTCTTGGAGGGTTGGAAGGGTCTATGAGTGATTGCCAATATGGTTTCACGGTTGGTAGAGGTACAGAGGATGCATGGTTGAAAGTGATGGATGTTGTGGAGGGATCTGCCTGCAAGTATGTGTTGGGAATGTTTATCGATTTTAAGGGAGCGTTTGATTTCTTGAGATGGTGCAGAATTTTGGATGTGCTGGGTGCTGTTGGCTGTCGAGAAATAGAATTATGGAAGAGCTACTTCTGTGAGAGAAAGGTTTGTTACAGGAATGCACGTGGTGAAATGGTATGGAAAGACGTAAGTAGAGGATGTCCTCAGGGTTCGATATGTGGTCCGTTTGTATGGAATTTGTGTATGAATGAGCTTTTGAGGGGCCTTGGGGAATTGGGAGCCCAAGTGGTGGCTTATGCCGATGACCTTCTCGTCCTGGTAGAGGGTAACAGTAGGAGGGACTTGGAGAGCAGAGGTAGCGAATACCTAGGTGCTGTTCTCAATTGGGGCAGACATTATGGCGTGGAGGTCTCTGCCACGAAATCATCTACGTTAATCTTAAAGGGGACACTGTCCTCTACCAGACCTGTTCTGGTTAAGGCGCAGGGTATATCACTTAAAAGTGACAAAAAAGTTAAGTACCTGGGTATCCACGTTGAGGAACGATTAAAATTTGGGAACCACCTAAAATTGCTCCGGAAAAAAATTGTAGACGTTGCCTCGGGACTGAGAAGGGTCATCAGGGATGATTGGGGACTTGGCAGAACGGCCATTAAGACAATTTTTAACGGCCTTCTGATGGCATGTGCGTTGTATGGTTCAAGTGTGTGGTGGAAGACCCTGAGGACGGGAAAGGGTGTGAGATTATTGAATACT
>NW_026986651.1:17500-30000 GCF_031307605.1 Tribolium castaneum | reverse complement strand
CACCAATCATAGTTGACATATTCAAATTAGGGGGGTAGTGGGAAATTAATATGTCAAAATTCAAAAAATTTAAAAATCCACCTAATTAATATATGTTATAGTACGGAAGCTCAGGATCAATCTAAAATTAGTTTCAATTTTAAAAATTGATCAAATTAATATATGTTATAGTAGGAAAGCTCAGGATCAATTTAAATATAGTATCAAAATTTCATCCCATTTCCTACTTCAAAAAGACAGGAGGCAAATTTGGCCAAAAGTTTGAAAATCTATGTTTATATTCGGATCGAAGTCGTTTTTTGCAAATGGGTAGCCCCTATAGTCGTGATTACGCTCTAATAATCAGAGTTGACATATTCAGATTAGGGAGGTAGTGGGGGATCGATCGGATCGATGTCGTTTTTTGCACAGAGGCACTCCTTTATCGATAAAATACTAAATATTAAAAACAAAACGCATATGTGATCGAAGACAGGCTACGAAATAGAAATAGAAATTGGTACGCTTTCGAGGTCGGTGCGCATCCGAGTTCGGTACTCATCCGAGGTCAGGTAGCGTTTCTGGTTCACCCGCTAATAGGGAACGTGAGCTGGGTTTAGACCGTCGTGAGACAGGTTAGTTTTACCCTACTGATGACTCGTCGTTGCGATAGTAATCCTGCTCAGTACGAGAGGAACCGCAGGTTCGGACATTTGGTTCACGCACTCGCTCGAGCGGGCGGTGGTGCGAAGCTACCATCCGTGGGATTATGCCTGAACGCCTCTAAGGCCGTATCCTTTCTAGTCAAAGGTGGCAACGATACCTTTAGGAGTTTCGAGAGTCGACAGGCTCAAAACAATGTGACTTTACTAGGCGTTTAACGCTTGCGTACGAACGTCGCACGAGCCCTATTTGCCGTGTGAAGCCACCGATCGGCGGCGGGATCGATCCTTGCCACGTCCGACCAGGCTTCTAGACGGTCAATTATGGGTACATTGTTGTTCGACGTCGAAACTCGGAATTGTCTGTAGACGACTTACGTACCTGGCAGGGTGTTGTACTCGGTAGAGCAGTTTCCACGCTGCGATCTGTTGAGACTCAGCCCTCAGCTTGGGGATTCGTCTTGTCGGCGAGACGAGACCCCGTCAACGTTTAGAAAGCTGAGTGGATAAAAAATATACCCAGCCAGGTACACATTGTTTATATAAAAATTTCTAGTATGCAATGCAATGCAACTTGGGCTAATAACCAACATGAACTTACTATATTTTATTATTACATACGTACCTGGCAAGGTGTTGTATTCGGTAGAGCTGTTTCTACGCTGCGATCTGTTAAGACAGACTCAGCTTGGAGATTCGTCTTGTCGGTGAGACGAGACTCCGTCAACGTTTAGAAAGCTGAGAGGATAAAACAATACACAGCCAGGTACACATTGTTTATATAAAAATTTCTAGTATGCAATGCAACTTGGGCTAATAACCAACATGAACTTACTCTATTTTATTATTACATACGTACCTGGCAAGGTGTTGTATTCGGTAGAGCTGTTTCTACGCTGCGATCTGTTAAGACAGACTCAGCTTGGAGATTCGTCTTGTCGGTGAGACGAGACTCCGTCAACGTTTAGAAAGCTGAGAGAATAAAACAATACACAGCCAGGTACACATTGTTTAATAAATATTACTAGTATGCAATGCAACTTGGGCTAACCAACATGAACTTACTCTATTTTATCATTACAAATAAATTTACCTCTCTAAAAACTCTCACTCTTCTCACCACAATTTAATACACTTTAGTAGTGTACAGCCTTATTTCTCTCAAGTAACAAAAAGACGATGGTGTGGTTGGTGATAGTGATAGAAACCAACTAGTCTTAAAGAGTATGAGTAATAGAGTCAGAGATGAATAATACAAGAGAGAGGAAAGAAAGAGAAAGAGAAAGAGAAAGAGAAAGAGAAAGAGACAGAGAGAAAGAAAGAAATTAAAAGGAAAAGAAGATGATAAAGAGAGAGAGAGAGAGAGAGAGGAGGAAGAGTAGAAGAAAGCCAGCAAATTTATTCGAACGACATACTTCGTTCTACGGACTTAGCACATAGCTCTCGCCTAGCACATAGCTCTCGCCTAGCACATAGCTCTCGCCTAGCACATAGCTCTCGCCTAGCACATAGCTCTCGCCTAGCACATAGCTCTCGCCTAGCACATAGCTCTCGCCTAGCACATAGCTCTCGCCTAGCACATAGCTCTCGCCTAGCACATAGCGCTCGCCTTGCACCATTCACTGCTTAATAACTACTGCATATAATAAAGTCACGATTGCTCATGTGGTAAAATAGTAATGACACAATCATTTTGTTTAAAGGTATGCAACCAACATTACACAAAACGCGCGCTAAAGTTGCCTAAAACCACGAAGTACTACGTATACTTTAATTGTAACGCAACTGGTTTCACAGTAAACGTGTATGAAAATTGCCTATATTCAAGAAGTACTACATTTGTTTAAATATTGTATTACTGTTACGAAGTACGACGTTTAAATATTATGAATTATTTTTAGTTGTATATAAAATCATAGCTATTTTTGTAAATTAATAATGCAACCCGCAATACACCAAATGTGTATTAATATTGCCTAACTTGTACGAAGTACAACGTTCATTTAAGTGCATTAAATATGGTGCTCTGTGTGATGAAATACGACGTTCATGTGACCATAAAGTAACAAACGAAGTACGGCGCTCACAAATGCAGCACTCAAAATTATTGTTTCATTGCACGACGTTTGCTTTGTTTCTGACTGCGACGAAATGCAGCGTTCATTTGACTTTGTACATAGTACAGACGAAGTACGACGTTTGCGAAGTACGGCACTCAAAATCGTGATTTTCATGTACGACGTTTATTTGCACGTCCTGCCGACTGCGACGGAGTACAGCGTTCAATTGACTTTGTACATAGTACAGACGAAGTACGACGTTTGCGAAGTACGGCACTCAAAATCGTGATTTTCTTGTACGACGTTTATTTGCACGTGCTGTCGACTGCGACGAAGTTAAGCGTTCATTTGACTTTGTACATAGTACAGACGAAGTACGACGTTTTCGAAGTACGGCACTCAAAATCGTGATTTTCTTGTACGACGTTTATTTGCACGTGCTGCCGACTGCGACGGAGTACAGCGTTCAATTGACTTTGTGCATAGTACAGACGAAGTACGACGTTTGCGAAGTACGGCACTCAAAATCATGATTTTCTTGTAAGACGTTTATTTGCAGTTGCTTCCGACTGCGACGAAGTACAGCGTTCAATTGACTTTGTACATAGTACAGACGAAGTACGACGTTTGCGAAGTACGGCACTCAAAATCATGATTTTCTTGTAAGACGTTTATTTGCAGTTGCTTTCGACTGCGACGAAGTACAGCGTTCAATTGACTTTGTACATAGTACAGACGAAGTACGACGTTTGCGAAGTACGGCACTCAAAATCATGATTTTCTTGTAAGACGTTTATTTGCAGTTGCTTCCGACTGCGACGAAGTACAGCGTTCAATTGACTTTGTACATAGTACAGACGAAGTACGACGTTTGCGAAGTACGGCACTCAAAATCATGATTTTCTTGTACGACGTTTATTTGCACTTGCTGTCGACTGCGACGAAGTTTAGCGTTCATTTGACTTTGTACATAGTACAAACGAAGTACGACGTTTGCGAAGTACGACACTCAAAATCATGATTTTCTTGTACGACGTTTATTTGCACTTGCTGTCGACTGCGACGAAGTTTAGCGTTCATTTGACTTTGTACATAGTACAGACGAAGTACGACGTTAGCGAAGTACGGCACTCAAAATCGTGATTTTCTTGTACGACGTTTATTTGCACGCGCTGTCGACTGCGACGAGGTTTAGCGTTCACTTGACTTTGTACATAGTATAGACGAAGTACGACGTTTGCGAAGTACGGCACTCAAAATCGTGATTTTCTTGTACGACGTTTATTCGCACGTGCTGCCGACTGCGACGAAATGCAGCGTTCATAGTACAAACGAAGTACGACGTTCACAAAGTGATGAAGTAAAACGTAAACAATAAATAATAATAATGCAACCCACAATACACTAATTGTGTATTAAAATTGCATAACCTACACGAAGTACGACGTTCAAGAATACTAAAGAATTTTATTTGTGTTGTATATAATGAAAAAACAGCAAATTTTTTTGCAAATTACGTATCTGTAAATAAATGTAAACATTTAGCAACTAATCAAAATTGTTTTTTTTGCCTAGATATTAAAGTAAAACATAAAAATACATTAAATTTATAAAATGCAACCCGCAGCACACTAGATGTGCATTAATATTGCATAACCTTCACGAAGTACGACGTCCAAAAATATTAATTTTTTTTTATATTGAGGTTAAAAGTGAGAAAACATAAATTAATAATAATGCAACCTGCAATACACTTAATATGTACTGATCTTGCATAACCTTTACGAAGTACTACGTTCAAGTATAAATTAATATTATTGTGACTCGCAATACACTAAATTTGTATCAATATTGCATAACCTACACGAAGTACGACGTTCAAGAATATTAAAGAATTTTATTTGTGTTGTATATAATAAAAAAACAGCAAATTTTTTTGCAAGTTACGTATCTGTAAATAAATGTAAACATTCAGCAACTAATCAAAAATGTTTTTTTGCCTAGACATTAAAGTAAATCATAAGAATACATTAAATTTATAAAATGCAACCCGCAGCACAACAGATGTGCATCAATATTGCATAACTGTTACGAAGTACGACGTCCAAAAATATTAAATTTTTTTTTATATGAAGGTAAAAAGTGAGAAAACATAAATTAATAATAATGCAACCTGCAATACACTTAATGTGTACTGATGTTGCATAACCTTCACGAAGTACTACGTTCAAATATAAATTAATATTATTGCGACCCGCAATACACTAAATTTGTATCAATATTGCATAACTTACACGAAGTACGACGTTTAAAAATATTAAATGTTTTATTTGTAGTTTGCATATAATAAAAAAAAAACAAATTTTGATGTAAATTACGTATCTATAAATAAACGTACACATTTAACAATTAAATAAACATAGTATTTTGGCCTAGATATTAAATTAAAACATAAAAATGCATAATATTTATTAAAATGCAACTTGCAATACACCAAATGTGTATTAATATTGCATAACCTTTACGAAGTACGACGTTCACGAAGTACGTCGTTTACGAAGTGCGACGTTTACGAAGTACGTCGTTTACGAAGTGCGACGTTCACGAGGTACGTCGTTTACGAAGTGCGACGTTCACGAAGTACGTCGTTTACGAAGTGCGACGTTCGCGAAGTACGACGTCTACACATTAGGGCACTCAAAATTATTGTTACGTTGTACGACATTCAGACGTTCCAACTGCGACTAACTACAGCATTCATTTGACTTTGCACATACGACGAACGAAGTACGACGTTTACGAAGTACGGCGCTTAAAATAATTTTGTTTTTATTAATTAATTATTTTTTTTAAAACAAACGTTTTTATAATTAAATTTTATAATGGTTTAAATATAAAATATGACTTTTTAATATTATCAATATTTAAAATATTTTCTCCCTTTTGTGTGTATGCCTTATAGTTATAGAGCTGTGCGCTTCGGTAGACGTCGCCTGTGGAGCTATGTCAGTGGAGCGGTGCGCACATCCAATACCGAGCGGCTGCCTCGATCGGTGTCGCGCTGGTATACATATGGTAGTGGTGTGTGTCGATGCGTTGAGTGAGGCGATATGAACGGTGTAACGGTTTAGTCGAAGTTTATCATAAATGACGACGACAAAACGACCGATTATGTATACGTTCTGCATTTGCTTCCAATTTATCGACGTTTATTGCACATTTCCGCTATCGAATTCGAATAGGGCTTTGCTTGCGAGATTGCTTTATTTTGTGATTTTGTGGCTCGCCCAGTTCCCCACAGCGAGATTGCGGATGCGGCAAAACGTATTCTCTTACGTTGGCGGTCCTTATGCAATCAAACTTTGTTGAACTAACAAATGTTTGTGATTTAAACAAACAAAAATAATAAATGCGTCAACTCTCTAATATCCGAGCGAGAATATTTATATAATATTCGTAACGTTTATGGATTCGAAAGAATTTCATAAATTCACGTCGCATTCAATCTTGCGAAGAGTGAAGAGAATGTTTGAACTTTTAAATCGGCAAAGGTAAAAAATAATATTATAAATATTATTATTATGCCTTTATTGACCGATATATGTGTTGTGGTGTTTAACGACTACGACGACGATGATGACGATACATTTATCTCTATATCGTACGAAGAAAAGAAGAAACAGCGTGGCGTTACTTTCTTATATGTTAGATTGTTTCGCACAAACGCGCATATTCTTCATCTTTATAAACGATGATGATGAGTATTTTATTCTCTCGTCTGTCTCAAAAAACACAAAAACACAGTTCCCTGGTTGATCCTGCCAGTAGTCATATGCTTGTCTCAAAGATTAAGCCATGCATGTCTCAGTACAAGCCAAATTAAGGTGAAACCGCGAAAGGCTCATTAAATCAGTTATGGTTCCTTAGATCGTACCCACATTTACTTGGATAACTGTGGTAATTCTAGAGCTAATACATGCAAACAGAGCTCCGACCGGAGACGGAAGGAGCGCTTTTATTAGATCAAAACCAATCGGTGGCGGTTTCGCCGTCATCGTACAACTTGGTGAATCTGAATAACTTTACGCTGATCGCACGGTCTCGCACCGGCGACGCATCTTTCAAATGTCTGCCTTATCAACTGTCGATGGTAGGTTCTGCGCCTACCATGGTTGTAACGGGTAACGGGGAATCAGGGTTCGATTCCGGAGAGGGAGCCTGAGAAACGGCTACCACATCCAAGGAAGGCAGCAGGCGCGCAAATTACCCACTCCCGGCACGGGGAGGTAGTGACGAAAAATAACGATACGGGACTCATCCGAGGCCCCGTAATCGGAATGAGTACACTCTAAACCCTTTAACGAGGATCAATTGGAGGGCAAGTCTGGTGCCAGCAGCCGCGGTAATTCCAGCTCCAATAGCGTATATTAAAGTTGTTGCGGTTAAAAAGCTCGTAGTCGAATTTGTGTCCCGCGCCGCCGGTTCATCGTTCGCGGTGTTAACTGGCGTTTCGCGGGACGTCCTGCCGGTGGGCTTAGCTCGAGAGGGCGGCCCAACTCAATCCCGCCGCGGTGCTCTTCATTGAGTGTCGAGGTGGGCCGGCACGTTTACTTTGAACAAATTAGAGTGCTTAAAGCAGGCTAAAACTTCGCCTGAATACTGTGTGCATGGAATAATGGAATAGGACCTCGGTTCTATTTTGTTGGTTTTCGGAACCCCGAGGTAATGATTAATAGGAACGGATGGGGGCATTCGTATTGCGACGTTAGAGGTGAAATTCTTGGATCGTCGCAAGACGGACAGAAGCGAAAGCATTTGCCAAAAACGCTTTCATTGATCAAGAACGAAAGTTAGAGGTTCGAAGGCGATCAGATACCGCCCTAGTTCTAACCATAAACGATGCCAGCTAGCGATCCGCCGACGTTCCTCCGATGACTCGGCGGGCAGCTTCCGGGAAACCAAAGCTTTTGGGTTCCGGGGGAAGTATGGTTGCAAAGCTGAAACTTAAAGGAATTGACGGAAGGGCACCACCAGGAGTGGAGCCTGCGGCTTAATTTGACTCAACACGGGAAACCTCACCAGGCCCGGACACCGGAAGGATTGACAGATTGAGAGCTCTTTCTTGATTCGGTGGGTGGTGGTGCATGGCCGTTCTTAGTTGGTGGAGCGATTTGTCTGGTTAATTCCGATAACGAACGAGACTCTAGCCTGCTAAATAGGCGTATTTCGACATCCCAAATGCCGGCTGGAGCCGGGTTCGCCCGGTCTCTATGTGCGGTTTTTACTGTCGGCGTACAAACAATTCTTCTTAGAGGGACAGGCGGCTTCTAGCCGCACGAGATTGAGCAATAACAGGTCTGTGATGCCCTTAGATGTTCTGGGCCGCACGCGCGCTACACTGAAGGAATCAGCGTGTCCTCCCTGACCGAGCGGTCCGGGTAACCCGCTGAACCTCCTTCGTGCTAGGGATTGGGGCTTGCAATTGTTCCCCATGAACGAGGAATTCCCAGTAAGCGCGAGTCATAAGCTCGCGTTGATTACGTCCCTGCCCTTTGTACACACCGCCCGTCGCTACTACCGATTGAATGATTTAGTGAGGTCTTCGGACCGGTGCGCGGTGGCGTTTCGACGTTGCCGATGTTGCTGGGAAGATGACCAAACTTGATCATTTAGAGGAAGTAAAAGTCGTAACAAGGTTTCCGTAGGTGAACCTGCGGAAGGATCATTAACGTGTTAATGTTGTTGTTTAGTTGTCACACATACACACACATTTTGTCTGTGCTGATCAACAAAAAACACACATACATACACTATTCGTATGATGATCAATTCTCATACAAAATTCTTTATTATGCGTCGAACGGAAAAGCAACAACGGGTCGTCTTGCATTAAGCGGATCTGTTGTTACGTTTTTCGATTTATTTTATAAATCGATTGTAAACGTGCCGTAAACGACGTTTTCAAAGAATTTTTTCGAACATTAACACGAATCAATATTGTCGAAAGATGGTTATGTGCTAACGTTTTATTATTGCTTTCGCAGTGCCGGTCTTAGCGTATTTCCATCATCGTATTCGCTTCGAAAAAAAGTACTAATACACAGTGGTGGTGTATAATTAATGTGCAAGAGATGTTGTTGTTGTTGTTGTAGTATTTGTATATGGTTGGAGTTATTTATAATAACAAACAAGAATGAATGAATGAATAATAATGGTGTCTGCCAATACGATCGTACTTTATGTACACGACTAAAACTTTATACATACAAACCATAATAATAAATGAACTCGAAACAACCAACAACAAAATTAATACGCTACTGTACATACAAATACACATTTATACATACCATCATTTTACTTAACCGATGGTGAGTGATGTTTGAAAAATAAACGCTTAGGCTTACGGTTTTGTAAGCCAGTCTTTGCGTATTTTCTTCATCGTATTCGCTTCGGAAAAAAGAAAATAAAGATGGTGTATAATTAATGTGTAAAAGAGATGTTGTAGTTGTAATTTAATTTGTAAATGGTTGGAGTTTATTAATAAATAAAAGGGGCTGTCTATTCGTCTGTACTTTATGTACAAGACTAAAACTTTATACATACAAACCATAATAATAAATAAACTCGAAACAACCAACAACAAAATTAATACGCTACTGTACATACAAATACACATTTATACATACCATCATTTTACTTAACCGATGGTGAGTGATGTTTGAAAAATAAACGCTTAGGCTTACGGTTTTGTAAGCCAGTCTTTGCGTATTTTCTTCATCGTATTCGCTTCGGAAAAAAGAAAATAAAGATGGTGTATAATTAATGTGTAAAAGAGATGTTGTAGTTGTAATTTAATTTGTAAATGGTTGGAGTTTATTAATAAATAAAAGGGGCTGTCTATTCGTCTGTACTTTATGTACAAGACTAAAACTTTATACATACAAACCATAATAATAAATAAACTCGAAACAACCAACAACAAAATTAATACGCTACTGTACATACAAATACACATTTATACATACCATCATTTTACTTAACCGATGGTGAGTGATGTTTGAAAAATAAACGCTTAGGCTTACGGTTTTGTAAGCCAGTCTTTGCGTATTTTCTTCATCGTATTCGCTTCGGAAAAAAGAAAATAAAGATGGTGTATAATTAATGTGTAAAAGAGATGTTGTAGTTGTAATTTAATTTGTAAATGGTTGGAGTTTATTAATAAATAAAAGGGGCTGTCTATTCGTCTGTACTTTATGTACAAGACTACAAAAACGTTTTATAACAATAAAAAGCTCGAAACAACCAATAACAAAATATACTACTACTATACTACTATACATACAAACGCACATTTATAAATACATAAAATCAATTTACTTTATCGATAGTGAGTGATGTTTGGAAAAAAACGCTTAGGCTTACGGTTTTCGGGTACCTGGGTTCCGCATGCGTCGAAGTAATAATTTACTTTAACGACGCGACGAACCGTAGGAATCTAAATAAAAAAGTTTATTAACTTTTTTAGATTCTGTGGGTTTTAAATGATATACGCCCGACTGACGAAGGAACGTTTTGCACTGCCTGTGCTTTTCTTTTGATTCGTTTTTATGTCGACGGACGTTCTTAGAATGCCCACCAAACGACGTATCACACAAAACACCCTACAATTGTATTGTTTGGTAAATATTGTTGTGATTAAGTTTGTAGCTGTGGCGTTTGTTTGAAGAAAACGTCTGGTTTTTCGACATATTTTCTATTTAATAAATATACATAATGCTTATCGCAAAAGGAGCAGAGTTTTATAGACAAAGTTGATAGAGAAAAAAAACCTAATAGATATATATACGTATTTATAAAACGTTAATATCATCGGGTTATTCTTTATGTAAACTTAAACTATAACTGCATACTCTTTTCGATAAGTAGAAACAAATGCCACTTTAATTAAATAAAATATTATAAAATATAACGCCGAACGTTTCTTTCGATTGGTCCGTTTCTCACATATACATCACAATTGTAATAACCTTAAGTAGTTATTTTTGTTGTTGTGTGATGATGAAACGATTTCGATGTGGAACGGTGCGTTATGTAATAATATTTTAAATTTGTTTGAAAAGATTACCCTGAACGGTGGATCACTTGGCTCGTGGGTCGATGAAGAACGCAGCTAATTGCGCGTCAACTTGTGAACTGCAGGACACATGAACATCGACATTTCGAACGCACATTGCGGTCCTCGGATATACTGTTCCCGGACCACTCCTGGCTGAGGGTCGTGTCAATTTCAAAGACTGCTCGGTTTTTGTCTTAAACACAGCGCACAATGTTGTGTAGACAATTACGTCGGAGCGTGTTGGGTGCAAATATGACGCGTTACTATAATTGTTAATTGATTGTCGGTTGTCATAATAAAATATTATGCAACGTAGACAACAATAAAAACAATATAAATAATAACGCGGCATCCTAAAACGCAATAGCGGCTGACATTCTTATTAGTTTGTTGGTACAAGTTGGTTTAGACGTAGCACGTCCGATATTAAAAAGCAGCCACAACGCTTAAATTTCGAACGAAGCGATCGTCGTGTCCGAGACGTTAAAGTTGTTTATATGCATATTTTATGCACTATAATTAACAACAACAACATTCTCGCAACGACGTCAGATCGATGTTTGAAATTGTTTGGAGGCAGCCATATAAACGGAATACGTGTAATTATCGTCTGACAAAATAAAGGCAAATTTATATTTGCGACCTCAGAGCAGGTGAGACTACCCGCTGAATTTAAGCATATTATTAAGCGGAGGAAAAGAAACTAACTAGGATTTCCTTAGTAGCGGCGAGCGAACAGGAAAAAGCCCAGCACTGAATCCCGCGGCCGAAACCGGACGCCGGGAAATGTGGTGTTAGGGAGGATCCGTCATCCCGAGATTGTGCGACGCGTCCAAGTCCATCTTGAACGGGGCCACAGCCCATAGAGGGTGCCAGGCCCGTAGTGACCGTTGCCGATAACGGGAGGATCTCTCCTCAGAGTCGGGTTGCTTGAGAGTGCAGCCCTAAGTGGGTGGTAAACTCCATCTAAGGCTAAATATGACCACGAGACCGATAGCGAACAAGTACCGTGAGGGAAAGTTGAAAAGAACTTTGAAGAGAGAGTTCAATAGTACGTGAAACCGTTCAGGGGTAAACCTGAGAAACCCGAAAGGTCGAAAGGGGAGATTCAGCGTGACTCGATAGCGGCGCTAAATGATCATGCGACGAACGGCGTACGCGTCGTTCGCGCCTTTTGTTTATGCGAACCGAAGTCGAACGCGTGCACTTCTCCCCCAGTAGGACGTCGCGATCCTTTGGGTGTCGATCTAAGGCCCGCGGTGGAGCCCGTTCGAACGGTTCGCCGTTTCGGACGAACCCGCGGTGTTTCCCGGTCGACTCGCTCGAAGGTATGCATATGGCGCCGGGCCGCTACACAGTTAGCGTCCGACCATTGGCAAGCGCGTTCGTTTATGACGGTAATCGCACCTGGTGTCGGTTCTGTCTACGAATGGCTGTTCGCCAATGAGTTCTCGGACAGACTCGGTTGAAACGCCGATCTGCGACGCTATAGCTTTGGGTACTTTCAGGACCCGTCTTGAAACACGGACCAAGGAGTCTAGCATGTGCGCGAGTCATTGGGACATGACTAAACCTAAAGGCGCAATGAAAGTGAAAGTTCGTCTTGCACGGACTAAGGGAAGATGGGCGGCCGTTACGGCTGTCGCCCCGCACTCCCGGGGCGTCTCATTCTCATTGCGA
>NW_026986651.1:5000-12500 GCF_031307605.1 Tribolium castaneum | reverse complement strand
TTTCTTGTAAGACGTTTATTTGCAGTTGCTTTCGACTGCGACGAAGTACAGCGTTCAATTGACTTTGTACATAGTACAGACGAAGTACGACGTTTGCGAAGTACGGCACTCAAAATCATGATTTTCTTGTAAGACGTTTATTTGCAGTTGCTTCCGACTGCGACGAAGTACAGCGTTCAATTGACTTTGTACATAGTACAGACGAAGTACGACGTTTGCGAAGTACGGCACTCAAAATCATGATTTTCTTGTACGACGTTTATTTGCACTTGCTGTCGACTGCGACGAAGTTTAGCGTTCATTTGACTTTGTACATAGTACAAACGAAGTACGACGTTTGCGAAGTACGACACTCAAAATCATGATTTTCTTGTACGACGTTTATTTGCACTTGCTGTCGACTGCGACGAAGTTTAGCGTTCATTTGACTTTGTACATAGTACAGACGAAGTACGACGTTAGCGAAGTACGGCACTCAAAATCGTGATTTTCTTGTACGACGTTTATTTGCACGCGCTGTCGACTGCGACGAGGTTTAGCGTTCACTTGACTTTGTACATAGTATAGACGAAGTACGACGTTTGCGAAGTACGGCACTCAAAATCGTGATTTTCTTGTACGACGTTTATTCGCACGTGCTGCCGACTGCGACGAAATGCAGCGTTCATAGTACAAACGAAGTACGACGTTCACAAAGTGATGAAGTAAAACGTAAACAATAAATAATAATAATGCAACCCACAATACACTAATTGTGTATTAAAATTGCATAACCTACACGAAGTACGACGTTCAAGAATACTAAAGAATTTTATTTGTGTTGTATATAATGAAAAAACAGCAAATTTTTTTGCAAATTACGTATCTGTAAATAAATGTAAACATTTAGCAACTAATCAAAATTGTTTTTTTTGCCTAGATATTAAAGTAAAACATAAAAATACATTAAATTTATAAAATGCAACCCGCAGCACACTAGATGTGCATTAATATTGCATAACCTTCACGAAGTACGACGTCCAAAAATATTAATTTTTTTTTATATTGAGGTTAAAAGTGAGAAAACATAAATTAATAATAATGCAACCTGCAATACACTTAATATGTACTGATCTTGCATAACCTTTACGAAGTACTACGTTCAAGTATAAATTAATATTATTGTGACTCGCAATACACTAAATTTGTATCAATATTGCATAACCTACACGAAGTACGACGTTCAAGAATATTAAAGAATTTTATTTGTGTTGTATATAATAAAAAAACAGCAAATTTTTTTGCAAGTTACGTATCTGTAAATAAATGTAAACATTCAGCAACTAATCAAAAATGTTTTTTTGCCTAGACATTAAAGTAAATCATAAGAATACATTAAATTTATAAAATGCAACCCGCAGCACAACAGATGTGCATCAATATTGCATAACTGTTACGAAGTACGACGTCCAAAAATATTAAATTTTTTTTTATATGAAGGTAAAAAGTGAGAAAACATAAATTAATAATAATGCAACCTGCAATACACTTAATGTGTACTGATGTTGCATAACCTTCACGAAGTACTACGTTCAAATATAAATTAATATTATTGCGACCCGCAATACACTAAATTTGTATCAATATTGCATAACTTACACGAAGTACGACGTTTAAAAATATTAAATGTTTTATTTGTAGTTTGCATATAATAAAAAAAAAACAAATTTTGATGTAAATTACGTATCTATAAATAAACGTACACATTTAACAATTAAATAAACATAGTATTTTGGCCTAGATATTAAATTAAAACATAAAAATGCATAATATTTATTAAAATGCAACTTGCAATACACCAAATGTGTATTAATATTGCATAACCTTTACGAAGTACGACGTTCACGAAGTACGTCGTTTACGAAGTGCGACGTTTACGAAGTACGTCGTTTACGAAGTGCGACGTTCACGAGGTACGTCGTTTACGAAGTGCGACGTTCACGAAGTACGTCGTTTACGAAGTGCGACGTTCGCGAAGTACGACGTCTACACATTAGGGCACTCAAAATTATTGTTACGTTGTACGACATTCAGACGTTCCAACTGCGACTAACTACAGCATTCATTTGACTTTGCACATACGACGAACGAAGTACGACGTTTACGAAGTACGGCGCTTAAAATAATTTTGTTTTTATTAATTAATTATTTTTTTTAAAACAAACGTTTTTATAATTAAATTTTATAATGGTTTAAATATAAAATATGACTTTTTAATATTATCAATATTTAAAATATTTTCTCCCTTTTGTGTGTATGCCTTATAGTTATAGAGCTGTGCGCTTCGGTAGACGTCGCCTGTGGAGCTATGTCAGTGGAGCGGTGCGCACATCCAATACCGAGCGGCTGCCTCGATCGGTGTCGCGCTGGTATACATATGGTAGTGGTGTGTGTCGATGCGTTGAGTGAGGCGATATGAACGGTGTAACGGTTTAGTCGAAGTTTATCATAAATGACGACGACAAAACGACCGATTATGTATACGTTCTGCATTTGCTTCCAATTTATCGACGTTTATTGCACATTTCCGCTATCGAATTCGAATAGGGCTTTGCTTGCGAGATTGCTTTATTTTGTGATTTTGTGGCTCGCCCAGTTCCCCACAGCGAGATTGCGGATGCGGCAAAACGTATTCTCTTACGTTGGCGGTCCTTATGCAATCAAACTTTGTTGAACTAACAAATGTTTGTGATTTAAACAAACAAAAATAATAAATGCGTCAACTCTCTAATATCCGAGCGAGAATATTTATATAATATTCGTAACGTTTATGGATTCGAAAGAATTTCATAAATTCACGTCGCATTCAATCTTGCGAAGAGTGAAGAGAATGTTTGAACTTTTAAATCGGCAAAGGTAAAAAATAATATTATAAATATTATTATTATGCCTTTATTGACCGATATATGTGTTGTGGTGTTTAACGACTACGACGACGATGATGACGATACATTTATCTCTATATCGTACGAAGAAAAGAAGAAACAGCGTGGCGTTACTTTCTTATATGTTAGATTGTTTCGCACAAACGCGCATATTCTTCATCTTTATAAACGATGATGATGAGTATTTTATTCTCTCGTCTGTCTCAAAAAACACAAAAACACAGTTCCCTGGTTGATCCTGCCAGTAGTCATATGCTTGTCTCAAAGATTAAGCCATGCATGTCTCAGTACAAGCCAAATTAAGGTGAAACCGCGAAAGGCTCATTAAATCAGTTATGGTTCCTTAGATCGTACCCACATTTACTTGGATAACTGTGGTAATTCTAGAGCTAATACATGCAAACAGAGCTCCGACCGGAGACGGAAGGAGCGCTTTTATTAGATCAAAACCAATCGGTGGCGGTTTCGCCGTCATCGTACAACTTGGTGAATCTGAATAACTTTACGCTGATCGCACGGTCTCGCACCGGCGACGCATCTTTCAAATGTCTGCCTTATCAACTGTCGATGGTAGGTTCTGCGCCTACCATGGTTGTAACGGGTAACGGGGAATCAGGGTTCGATTCCGGAGAGGGAGCCTGAGAAACGGCTACCACATCCAAGGAAGGCAGCAGGCGCGCAAATTACCCACTCCCGGCACGGGGAGGTAGTGACGAAAAATAACGATACGGGACTCATCCGAGGCCCCGTAATCGGAATGAGTACACTCTAAACCCTTTAACGAGGATCAATTGGAGGGCAAGTCTGGTGCCAGCAGCCGCGGTAATTCCAGCTCCAATAGCGTATATTAAAGTTGTTGCGGTTAAAAAGCTCGTAGTCGAATTTGTGTCCCGCGCCGCCGGTTCATCGTTCGCGGTGTTAACTGGCGTTTCGCGGGACGTCCTGCCGGTGGGCTTAGCTCGAGAGGGCGGCCCAACTCAATCCCGCCGCGGTGCTCTTCATTGAGTGTCGAGGTGGGCCGGCACGTTTACTTTGAACAAATTAGAGTGCTTAAAGCAGGCTAAAACTTCGCCTGAATACTGTGTGCATGGAATAATGGAATAGGACCTCGGTTCTATTTTGTTGGTTTTCGGAACCCCGAGGTAATGATTAATAGGAACGGATGGGGGCATTCGTATTGCGACGTTAGAGGTGAAATTCTTGGATCGTCGCAAGACGGACAGAAGCGAAAGCATTTGCCAAAAACGCTTTCATTGATCAAGAACGAAAGTTAGAGGTTCGAAGGCGATCAGATACCGCCCTAGTTCTAACCATAAACGATGCCAGCTAGCGATCCGCCGACGTTCCTCCGATGACTCGGCGGGCAGCTTCCGGGAAACCAAAGCTTTTGGGTTCCGGGGGAAGTATGGTTGCAAAGCTGAAACTTAAAGGAATTGACGGAAGGGCACCACCAGGAGTGGAGCCTGCGGCTTAATTTGACTCAACACGGGAAACCTCACCAGGCCCGGACACCGGAAGGATTGACAGATTGAGAGCTCTTTCTTGATTCGGTGGGTGGTGGTGCATGGCCGTTCTTAGTTGGTGGAGCGATTTGTCTGGTTAATTCCGATAACGAACGAGACTCTAGCCTGCTAAATAGGCGTATTTCGACATCCCAAATGCCGGCTGGAGCCGGGTTCGCCCGGTCTCTATGTGCGGTTTTTACTGTCGGCGTACAAACAATTCTTCTTAGAGGGACAGGCGGCTTCTAGCCGCACGAGATTGAGCAATAACAGGTCTGTGATGCCCTTAGATGTTCTGGGCCGCACGCGCGCTACACTGAAGGAATCAGCGTGTCCTCCCTGACCGAGCGGTCCGGGTAACCCGCTGAACCTCCTTCGTGCTAGGGATTGGGGCTTGCAATTGTTCCCCATGAACGAGGAATTCCCAGTAAGCGCGAGTCATAAGCTCGCGTTGATTACGTCCCTGCCCTTTGTACACACCGCCCGTCGCTACTACCGATTGAATGATTTAGTGAGGTCTTCGGACCGGTGCGCGGTGGCGTTTCGACGTTGCCGATGTTGCTGGGAAGATGACCAAACTTGATCATTTAGAGGAAGTAAAAGTCGTAACAAGGTTTCCGTAGGTGAACCTGCGGAAGGATCATTAACGTGTAAATGTTGTTGTTTAGTTGTCACACATACACACACATTTTGTCTGTGCTGATCAACAAAAAACACACATACATACACTATTCGTATGATGATCAATTCTCATACAAAATTCTTTATTATGCGTCGAACGGAAAAGCAACAACGGGTCGTCTTGCATTAAGCGGATCTGTTGTTACGTTTTTCGATTTATTTTATAAATCGATTGTAAACGTGCCGTAAACGACGTTTTCAAAGAATTTTTTCGAACATTAACACGAATCAATATTGTCGAAAGATGGTTATGTGCTAACGTTTTATTATTGCTTTCGCAGTGCCGGTCTTAGCGTATTTCCATCATCGTATTCGCTTCGAAAAAAAGTACTAATACACAGTGGTGGTGTATAATTAATGTGCAAGAGATGTTGTTGTTGTTGTTGTAGTATTTGTATATGGTTGGAGTTATTTATAATAACAAACAAGAATGAATGAATGAATAATAATGGTGTCTGCCAATACGATCGTACTTTATGTACACGACTAAAACTTTATACATACAAACCATAATAATAAATAAACTCGAAACAACCAACAACAAAATTAATACGCTACTGTACATACAAATACACATTTATACATACCATCATTTTACTTAACCGATGGTGAGTGATGTTTGAAAAATAAACGCTTAGGCTTACGGTTTTGTAAGCCAGTCTTTGCGTATTTTCTTCATCGTATTCGCTTCGGAAAAAAGAAAATAAAGATGGTGTATAATTAATGTGTAAAAGAGATGTTGTAGTTGTAATTTAATTTGTAAATGGTTGGAGTTTATTAATAAATAAAAGGGGCTGTCTATTCGTCTGTACTTTATGTACAAGACTAAAACTTTATACATACAAACCATAATAATAAATAAACTCGAAACAACCAACAACAAAATTAATACGCTACTGTACATACAAATACACATTTATACATACCATCATTTTACTTAACCGATGGTGAGTGATGTTTGAAAAATAAACGCTTAGGCTTACGGTTTTGTAAGCCAGTCTTTGCGTATTTTCTTCATCGTATTCGCTTCGGAAAAAAGAAAATAAAGATGGTGTATAATTAATGTGTAAAAGAGATGTTGTAGTTGTAATTTAATTTGTAAATGGTTGGAGTTTATTAATAAATAAAAGGGGCTGTCTATTCGTCTGTACTTTATGTACAAGACTACAAAAACGTTTTATAACAATAAAAAGCTCGAAACAACCAATAACAAAATATACTACTACTATACTACTATACATACAAACGCACATTTATAAATACATAAAATCAATTTACTTTATCGATAGTGAGTGATGTTTGGAAAAAAACGCTTAGGCTTACGGTTTTCGGGTACCTGGGTTCCGCATGCGTCGAAGTAATAATTTACTTTAACGACGCGACGAACCGTAGGAATCTAAATAAAAAAGTTTATTAACTTTTTTAGATTCTGTGGGTTTTAAATGATATACGCCCGACTGACGAAGGAACGTTTTGCACTGCCTGTGCTTTTCTTTTGATTCGTTTTTATGTCGACGGACGTTCTTAGAATGCCCACCAAACGACGTATCACACAAAACACCCTACAATTGTATTGTTTGGTAAATATTGTTGTGATTAAGTTTGTAGCTGTGGCGTTTGTTTGAAGAAAACGTCTGGTTTTTCGACATATTTTCTATTTAATAAATATACATAATGCTTATCGCAAAAGGAGCAGAGTTTTATAGACAAAGTTGATAGAGAAAAAAAACCTAATAGATATATATACGTATTTATAAAACGTTAATATCATCGGGTTATTCTTTATGTAAACTTAAACTATAACTGCATACTCTTTTCGATAAGTAGAAACAAATGCCACTTTAATTAAATAAAATATTATAAAATATAACGCCGAACGTTTCTTTCGATTGGTCCGTTTCTCACATATACATCACAATTGTAATAACCTTAAGTAGTTATTTTTGTTGTTGTGTGATGATGAAACGATTTCGATGTGGAACGGTGCGTTATGTAATAATATTTTAAATTTGTTTGAAAAGATTACCCTGAACGGTGGATCACTTGGCTCGTGGGTCGATGAAGAACGCAGCTAATTGCGCGTCAACTTGTGAACTGCAGGACACATGAACATCGACATTTCGAACGCACATTGCGGTCCTCGGATATACTGTTCCCGGACCACTCCTGGCTGAGGGTCGTGTCAATTTCAAAGACTGCTCGGTTTTTGTCTTAAACACAGCGCACAATGTTGTGTAGACAATTACGTCGGAGCGTGTTGGGTGCAAATATGACGCGTTACTATAATTGTTAATTGATTGTCGGTTGTCATAATAAAATATTATGCAACGTAGACAACAATAAAAACAATATAAATAATAACGCGGCATCCTAAAACGCAATAGCGGCTGACA
>NW_026986650.1:22500-30000 GCF_031307605.1 Tribolium castaneum | reverse complement strand
GTACGGCACTCAAAATCGTGATTTTCTTGTACGACGTTTATTCGCACGTGCTGCCGACTGCGACGAAATGCAGCGTTCATAGTACAAACGAAGTACGACGTTCACAAAGTGATGAATTAAAACGTAAACAATAAATAATAATAATGCAACCCACAATACACTAATTGTGTATTAAAATTGCATAACCTACACGAAGTACGACGTTCAAGAACACTAAAGAATTTTATTTGTGTTGTATATAATGAAAAAACAGCAAATTTTTTTGCAAATTACGTATCTGTAAATAAATGTAAACATTTAGCAACTAATCAAAATTGTTTTTTTTGTCTAGATATTAAAGTAAAACATAAAAATACATTAAATTTATAAAATGCAACCCGCAGCACACTAGATGTGCATTAATATTGCATAACCTTCACGAAGTACGACGTCCAAAAATATTAATTTTTTTTTATATTGAGGTTAAAAGTGAGAAAACATAAATTAATAATAATGCAACCTGCAATACACTTAATATGTACTGATCTTGCATAACCTTCACGAAGTACTACGTTTAAATATAAATTAATATTATTGTGACCCGCAATACACTAAATTTGTATCAATATTGCATAACCTACACGAAGTACGACGTTCAAGAATATTAAAGAATTTTATTTGTGTTGTATATAATAAAAAAACAGCAAATTTTTTTGCAAATTACGTATCTGTAAATAAATGTAAACATTCAGCAACTAATCAAAAGTGTTTTTTTGCCTAGACATTAAAGTAAATCATAAGAATACATTAAATTTATAAAATGCAACCCGCAGCACAACAGATGTGCATCAATATTGCATAACTGTTACGAAGTACGACGTCCAAAAATATTAAATTTTTTTTTATATGAAGGTAAAAAGTGAGAAAACATAAATTAATAATAATGCAACCTGCAATACACTTAATGTGTACTGATGTTGCATAACCTTCACGAAGTACAACGTTCAAATATAAATTAATATTATTGCGACCCGCAATACACTAAATTTGTATCAATATTGCATAACTTACACGAAGTACGACGTTTGAAAATATTAAATGTTTTATTTGTAGTTTGCATATAATAAAAAAAAAAACAAATTTTTATGTAAATTACGTATCTATAAATAAACGTACACATTTAACAATTAAATAAACATAGTATTTTGGCCTAGATATTAAATTAAAACATAAAAATGCATAATATTTATTAAAATGCAACTTGCAATACACCAAATGTGTATTAATATTGCTTAACCTTTACGAAGTACGACGTTCACGAAGTACGTCGTTTACGAAGTGCGACGTTTACGAAGTACGTCGTTTACGAAGTGCGACGTTCACGAAGTACGTCGTTTACGAAGTGCGACGTTCGCGAAGTACGACGTCTACACATTAGGGCACTCAAAATTATTGTTACGTTGTACGACATTCAGACGTTCCAACTGCGACTAACTACAGCATTCATTTGACTTTGCACATACGACGAACGAAGTACGACGTTTACGAAGTACGGCGCTTAAAATAATTTTGTTTTTATTAATTAATTATTTTTTTTAAAACAAACGTTTTTATAATTAAATTTTATAATGGTTTAAATATAAAATATGACTTTTTAATATTATCAATATTTAAAATATTTTCTCCCTTTTGTGTGTATGCCTTATAGTTATAGAGCTGTGCGCTTCGGTAGACGTCGCCTGTGGAGCTATGTCAGTGGAGCGGTGCGCACATCCAATACCGAGCGGCTGCCTCGATCGGTGTCGCGCTGGTATACATATGGTAGTGGTGTGTGTCGATGCGTTGAGTGAGGCGATATGAACGGTGTAACGGTTTAGTCGAAGTTTATCATAAATGACGACGACAAAACGACCGATTATGTATACGTTCTGCATTTGCTTCCAATTTATCGACGTTTATCGCACATTTCCGCTATCGAATTCGAATAGGGCTTTGCTTGCGAGATTGCTTTATTTTGTGATTTTGTGGCTCGCCCAGTTCCCCACAGCGAGATTGCGGATGCGGCAAAACGTATTCTCTTACGTTGGCGGTCCTTATGCAATCAAACTTTGTTGGACTAACAAATGTTTGTGATTTAAACAAACAAAAATAATAAATGCGTCAACTCTCTAATATCCGAGCGAGAATATTTATATAATATTCGTAACGTTTATGGATTCGAAAGAATTTCATAAATTCACGTCGCATTCAATCTTGCGAAGAGTGAAGAGAATGTTTGAACTTTTAAATCGGCAAAGGTAAAAAATAATATTATAAATATTATTATTATGCCTTTATTGACCGATATATGTGTTGTGGTGTTTAACGACTACGACGACGATGATGACGATACATTTATCTCTATATCGTACGAAGAAAAGAAGAAACAGCGTGGCGTTACTTTCTTATATGTTAGATTGTTTCGCACAAACGCGCATATTCTTCATCTTTATAAACGATGATGATGAGTATTTTATTCTCTCGTCTGTCTCAAAAAACACAAAAACACAGTTCCCTGGTTGATCCTGCCAGTAGTCATATGCTTGTCTCAAAGATTAAGCCATGCATGTCTCAGTACAAGCCAAATTAAGGTGAAACCGCGAAAGGCTCATTAAATCAGTTATGGTTCCTTAGATCGTACCCACATTTACTTGGATAACTGTGGTAATTCTAGAGCTAATACATGCAAACAGAGCTCCGACCGGAGACGGAAGGAGCGCTTTTATTAGATCAAAACCAATCGGTGGCGGTTTCGCCGTCATCGTACAACTTGGTGAATCTGAATAACTTTACGCTGATCGCACGGTCTCGCACCGGCGACGCATCTTTCAAATGTCTGCCTTATCAACTGTCGATGGTAGGTTCTGCGCCTACCATGGTTGTAACGGGTAACGGGGAATCAGGGTTCGATTCCGGAGAGGGAGCCTGAGAAACGGCTACCACATCCAAGGAAGGCAGCAGGCGCGCAAATTACCCACTCCCGGCACGGGGAGGTAGTGACGAAAAATAACGATACGGGACTCATCCGAGGCCCCGTAATCGGAATGAGTACACTCTAAACCCTTTAACGAGGATCAATTGGAGGGCAAGTCTGGTGCCAGCAGCCGCGGTAATTCCAGCTCCAATAGCGTATATTAAAGTTGTTGCGGTTAAAAAGCTCGTAGTCGAATTTGTGTCCCGCGCCGCCGGTTCATCGTTCGCGGTGTTAACTGGCGTTTCGCGGGACGTCCTGCCGGTGGGCTTAGCTCGAGAGGGCGGCCCAACTCAATCCCGCCGCGGTGCTCTTCATTGAGTGTCGAGGTGGGCCGGCACGTTTACTTTGAACAAATTAGAGTGCTTAAAGCAGGCTAAAACTTCGCCTGAATACTGTGTGCATGGAATAATGGAATAGGACCTCGGTTCTATTTTGTTGGTTTTCGGAACCCCGAGGTAATGATTAATAGGAACGGATGGGGGCATTCGTATTGCGACGTTAGAGGTGAAATTCTTGGATCGTCGCAAGACGGACAGAAGCGAAAGCATTTGCCAAAAACGCTTTCATTGATCAAGAACGAAAGTTAGAGGTTCGAAGGCGATCAGATACCGCCCTAGTTCTAACCATAAACGATGCCAGCTAGCGATCCGCCGACGTTCCTCCGATGACTCGGCGGGCAGCTTCCGGGAAACCAAAGCTTTTGGGTTCCGGGGGAAGTATGGTTGCAAAGCTGAAACTTAAAGGAATTGACGGAAGGGCACCACCAGGAGTGGAGCCTGCGGCTTAATTTGACTCAACACGGGAAACCTCACCAGGCCCGGACACCGGAAGGATTGACAGATTGAGAGCTCTTTCTTGATTCGGTGGGTGGTGGTGCATGGCCGTTCTTAGTTGGTGGAGCGATTTGTCTGGTTAATTCCGATAACGAACGAGACTCTAGCCTGCTAAATAGGCGTATTTCGACATCCCAAATGCCGGCTGGAGCCGGGTTCGCCCGGTCTCTATGTGCGGTTTTTACTGTCGGCGTACAAACAATTCTTCTTAGAGGGACAGGCGGCTTCTAGCCGCACGAGATTGAGCAATAACAGGTCTGTGATGCCCTTAGATGTTCTGGGCCGCACGCGCGCTACACTGAAGGAATCAGCGTGTCCTCCCTGACCGAGCGGTCCGGGTAACCCGCTGAACCTCCTTCGTGCTAGGGATTGGGGCTTGCAATTGTTCCCCATGAACGAGGAATTCCCAGTAAGCGCGAGTCATAAGCTCGCGTTGATTACGTCCCTGCCCTTTGTACACACCGCCCGTCGCTACTACCGATTGAATGATTTAGTGAGGTCTTCGGACCGGTGCGCGGTGGCGTTTCGACGTTGCCGATGTTGCTGGGAAGATGACCAAACTTGATCATTTAGAGGAAGTAAAAGTCGTAACAAGGTTTCCGTAGGTGAACCTGCGGAAGGATCATTAACGTGTAAATGTTGTTGTTTAGTTGTCACACATACACACACATTTTGTCTGTGCTGATCAACAAAAAACACACATACATACACTATTCGTATGATGATCAATTCTCATACAAAATTCTTTATTATGCGTCGAACGGAAAAGCAACAACGGGTCGTCTTGCATTAAGCGGATCTGTTGTTACGTTTTTCGATTTATTTTATAAATCGATTGTAAACGTGCCGTAAACGACGTTTTCAAAGAATTTTTTCGAACATTAACACGAATCAATATTGTCGAAAGATGGTTATGTGCTAATGTTTTATTATTGCTTTCGCAGTGCCGGTCTTAGCGTATTTCCATCATCGTATTCGCTTCGAAAAAAAGTACTAATACACAGTGGTGGTGTATAATTAATGTGCAAGAGATGTTGTTGTTGTTGTAGTATTTGTATATGGTTGGAGTTATTTATAATAACAAACAAGAATGAATGAATGAATAATAATGGTGTCTGCCAATACGATCGTACTTTATGTACACGACTAAAACTTTATACATACAAACCATAATAATAAATAAACTCGAAACAACCAACAACAAAATTAATACGCTACTGTACATACAAATACACATTTATACATACCATCATTTTACTTAACCGATGGTGAGTGATGTTTGAAAAATAAACGCTTAGGCTTACGGTTTTGTAAGCCAGTCTTTGCGTATTTTCTTCATCGTATTCGCTTCGGAAAAAAGAAAATAAAGATGGTGTATAATTAATGTGTAAAAGAGATGTTGTAGTTGTAATTTAATTTGTAAATGGTTGGAGTTTATTAATAAATAAAAGGGGCTGTCTATTCGTCTGTACTTTATGTACAAGACTAAAACTTTATACATACAAACCATAATAATAAATAAACTCGAAACAACCAACAACAAAATTAATACGCTACTGTACATACAAATACACATTTATACATACCATCATTTTACTTAACCGATGGTGAGTGATGTTTGAAAAATAAACGCTTAGGCTTACGGTTTTGTAAGCCAGTCTTTGCGTATTTTCTTCATCGTATTCGCTTCGGAAAAAAGAAAATAAAGATGGTGTATAATTAATGTGTAAAAGAGATGTTGTAGTTGTAATTTAATTTGTAAATGGTTGGAGTTTATTAATAAATAAAAGGGGCTGTCTATTCGTCTGTACTTTATGTACAAGACTACAAAAACGTTTTATAACAATAAAAAGCTCGAAACAACCAATAACAAAATATACTACTACTATACTACTATACATACAAACGCACATTTATAAATACATAAAATCAATTTACTTTATCGATAGTGAGTGATGTTTGGAAAAAAACGCTTAGGCTTACGGTTTTCGGGTACCTGGGTTCCGCATGCGTCGAAGTAATAATTTACTTTAACGACGCGACGAACCGTAGGAATCTAAATAAAAAAGTTTATTAACTTTTTTAGATTCTGTGGGTTTTAAATGATATACGCCCGACTGACGAAGGAACGTTTTGCACTGCCTGTGCTTTTCTTTTGATTCGTTTTTATGTCGACGGACGTTCTTAGAATGCCCACCAAACGACGTATCACACAAAACACCCTACAATTGTATTGTTTGGTAAATATTGTTGTGATTAAGTTTGTAGCTGTGGCGTTTGTTTGAAGAAAACGTCTGGTTTTTCGACATATTTTCTATTTAATAAATATACATAATGCTTATCGCAAAAGGAGCAGAGTTTTATAGACAAAGTTGATAGAGAAAAAAAACCTAATAGATATATATACGTATTTATAAAACGTTAATATCATCGGGTTATTCTTTATGTAAACTTAAACTATAACTGCATACTCTTTTCGATAAGTAGAAACAAATGCCACTTTAATTAAATAAAATATTATAAAATATAACGCCGAACGTTTCTTTCGATTGGTCCGTTTCTCACATATACATCACAATTGTAATAACCTTAAGTAGTTATTTTTGTTGTTGTGTGATGATGAAACGATTTCGATGTGGAACGGTGCGTTATGTAATAATATTTTAAATTTGTTTGAAAAGATTACCCTGAACGGTGGATCACTTGGCTCGTGGGTCGATGAAGAACGCAGCTAATTGCGCGTCAACTTGTGAACTGCAGGACACATGAACATCGACATTTCGAACGCACATTGCGGTCCTCGGATATACTGTTCCCGGACCACTCCTGGCTGAGGGTCGTGTCAATTTCAAAGACTGCTCGGTTTTTGTCTTAAACACAGCGCACAATGTTGTGTAGACAATTACGTCGGAGCGTGTTGGGTGCAAATATGACGCGTTACTATAATTGTTAATTGATTGTCGGTTGTCATAATAAAATATTATGCAACGTAGACAACAATAAAAACAATATAAAAAATAACGCGGCATCCTAAAACGCAATAGCGGCTGACATTCTTATTAGTTTGTTGGTACAAGTTGGTTTAGACGTAGCACGTCCGATATTAAAAAGCAGCCACAACGCTTAAATTTCGAACGAAGCGATCGTCGTGTCCGAGACGTTAAAGTTGTTTATATGCATATTTTATGCACTATAATTAACAACAACAACATTCTCGCAACGACGTCAGATCGATGTTTGAAATTGTTTGGAGGCAGCCATATAAACGGAATACGTGTAATTATCGTCTGACAAAATAAAGGCAAATTTATATTTGCGACCTCAGAGCAGGTGAGACTACCCGCTGAATTTAAGCATATTATTAAGCGGAGGAAAAGAAACTAACTAGGATTTCCTTAGTAGCGGCGAGCGAACAGGAAAAAGCCCAGCACTGAATCCCGCGGCCGAAACCGGACGCCGGGAAATGTGGTGTTAGGGAGGATCCGTCATCCCGAGATTGTGCGACGCGTCCAAGTCCATCTTGAACGGGGCCACAGCCCATAGAGGGTGCCAGGCCCGTAGTGACCGTTGCCGATAACGGGAGGATCTCTCCTCAGAGTCGGGTTGCTTGAGAGTGCAGCCCTAAGTGGGTGGTAAACTCCATCTAAGGCTAAATATGACCACGAGACCGATAGC